>NW_024097800.1:600000-840000 GCF_016545835.1 Crotalus tigris
TCTATATTTTAATTGAAGGAATTTCTTTATCTGTCTATGTAATACCTTCATGGATTACTGCCTTGTTGTGGCGAAGGGCCTTGCGTAACTCAATGAAGCTATGAGCTATGCCATGCAGGACCACCCAAGATGAACAGGTCATAGCAGAGAGTTCTGGCAAAATGTAATCCACTGGAGAAGGAAATGGCAACCCACTCCATTATCTTTGTCATGAAAACCCCATGGACAGTACCAAAAGGCAAAATGATATGATGCTGGAAGATGAGCCCCTCAGGTCAGAAGGTGTCCAATATGCTACTGGCGAAAAGCAGAGGGCTAGTACTAGTAGTGCCAGAAAGAGTGAAGCGACTGGGCCAAAGTTGAAAGGACGCTCAGCTGTGGATGCATCTGGTGGTGAAAGGAAAGTCTGATGCTGTAAAGATCTTTTCTCCATAGGAACCTGGAATGTAAGATCCATGAATCAAGGCAAGCTGGATGTGGTCAAACAAGAGATGACAAGACTGAACATCAACATCTTAGGAATCAGCAGGGCTTTTTTTCTCATAGAACACCCAGAACGGAGTTCCGGCACCTTTTTTGGATGGAACCTTGTAGAGTAGGCAAGGCGGGTTGTATGACGTGTGTGAGTTCCAGCACTTTTTTTTTTTAAGAAAAAAAAAGCACTTGGAATCAGCAAACTAAAATGGACAGGAATGGGTGAATTTAATTCAGAGGACCATCAGATATACTACTGCGAGCAAGAATCTCTCAGAAGAAATGGAGTAGCCTTCATAGTCAATAAAAGAGTAGGAAAAGCAATACTGGAATACAATCCCCAAAATGACAGAATAATCTCAGTGTGAATCCAAGGCAAACCATTCAATATCACAGTATTCCAAGTCTATGCCCCAACCACTGGTGCTGAAGAGGATGAAATTGACCGGTTCTATGAAGCTCTACAGCATCTTATAGAATCAACACCAAAAAATGATGTCCTTATCATCATGGGGGATTGGAATGCTAAAGTAGGAAGCCAAAAGATAACCGGAATAACAGGCAAGTTTGGCCTTGGAGTACAAAATAAAGCAGGGCACAGGCTGATAGAATTTTGTCAAGAGAATATGATGGTCATAGCAAACACTCTTTTCCAACAACCAAAGAGATGGCTCTACACATGGACATCACCAGACAGTCAACACAGATATCAGATTGACCATGTGCTCTGCAGCCAAAGATGGAGAAGCTCTATACAGTCAGTAAAAAAAAAAAAACCCAGGAGCTGACTGTGGCTCAGATCATGAGCTTCTTGTTGCAAAATTTAGGCTTAATAATAATAATAGAAGTAAAGTTGGAAGGGACCTTGGAGGTCATCTAGTCCAACCCCCTGCTCAGGCAGGAAACCCTACACCATTTCAGACAAATGGCTGTACAGTCTCTTCTTAAAAACTTCCAGTGTTGGAGCATTTACTGCTTCTGGAGGCAGGCTGTTCCACTGATTAATTGTTCTCACTGTCAGGAAGTTTCTCCTTAGTTATAGGTTGCTTCTCTCCTTGATTAGTTTCCACCCGTTGCTTCTTGTCCTGCCTTCAGGTGCTTTGGAAAATAGCTTGATTCCCTCTTCTTTATGGCAGCCCTTGAGATATTGGAATACTGCTATCATGTCCCCCCTTGTCCTTCTCTTCGTTAAACTAAACATACCCAATTCTAGCAACCGTTCCTTATATGTTTTAGCCTCCAGTCCCCTAATCATCTTTGTTGCTCTTCTCTGTACTCTTTCTAGAGTCTCAACATCTTTTTTACACCGTAGTGACCAAAACTGGATGCAGTATTCCAAGTATGGCCTTACCAAGGCATTGTAGAGTGGTATTAATACTTCACGTGATCTTGATTCTATCCCTCTGTTAATGCAGCTTAAATTGAAGAAAGTAGGGAAAAACACTAGGCCTCTCAGGTATGAACTAAATCATATCCCTGCTGAATATACAGTAGAGATGACAAATAGATTTAAGGAATTAGATCTGATAGACAGAGTGCCTGAAGAACTATGGATGGAGGTTTCTTAACATTGTACAAGAGGTATCAACTAAAATCATCCCAAAGAAAAAGAAATGCAAGAAAGCAAAATAGCTGTCTGAGGAAGCTTTGCAAATAGCTGAGGAAAGGAGGGAAATGAAAGGCAAGGGAGAAAGAGAAAGATACACCCAACTAAATGCAGAATTCCAGAGAACAGCTAGAAGAGATAAGAATGCCCTCTTAAATAAACAGTGCAAAGAAATAGAAGAAAACAATAGAATAAGGAGAACCAGAGATCTCTTCAATTAAATTGGAGATCATGAAAGGAACATTTCATGCAAAGATGGGCATGATAAAGGACCAAAATGGCAGGGACCTAACAGAGGCAGAAGAGATTAAGAAGAGGTGGCAAAATTACACAGAAGAACTACACAAGAACAAGCTTATCATCCCTGATAACCACAATGGGGTGGTCACTGACCTCGAGCTAGACATCCTAGAATGTGTAGTGAAATGAGCCTTAGGAAAACTGAGCAACAACAAAGCTAGTGGAGGTAACAGTATTCCAGCTGAGCTATTCAAAATCTTAAAAGACAATGCAATTAAAGTGCTACACTCAACTTGCCAGCAAATTTGGAAAATTCAACAGTGGCCATAGAATTGGAAAAGGTCAGTTTACATTCCAACTCCAAAGAAAGGCAATGCTAAAGAATGTTCAAACTATCACACCATTGCTCTTATTTCACATGCAAGTAAAGTTATGCTTAAAATCGTACAAACTAGACTCCAGCAGTATGTGGATCGAGAACTTCCAGAAGTACAGGCAGAATTTCAAAGAGGTAGAGGAACTAGAGATCAAATTGCCAACAAATGCTGGATCATGGAGAAAACTAGGGAGTTCCAGAAAAACATCTACTTTTGCTTCATTGACTATGCTAAAGCCTTTGATTGTGTGGATCACAACAAATTGTGGCAAGTTCTTAAAGAGATCGGAGTACCAGATCATCTTATTTGTCTCTTGAGAAACCTGTATGCGGGTCGAGAAACAACAGTGAGAACTGAACACGGAATCACTGATTGGTTCAAAATTGGGAAAGGAGTCCGGCAAGGCTGTATTCTGTCACCCTGCCTATTTAACTTATATGCAGAGCACATCATGAGAAAGGCAGGGCTAGAAGAATCAAAGGTTGGAAATAAGATTGCTGGGAGAAATATCAACAACCTAAGATATGCAGATGATACCACTCTAATGGCAGAAAGTGAAGAGGAACTAAAGAGCCTCTTGATGCGGGTGAAGAAGAGTGCAAAAGTTGGCTTGAAACTCAACATTAAGAAAACCAAGATCATGGCATCTGGCCCTCTCAATTCTTAGCAAATAGATGGGGAAGAAATGGAGGTGGTGACAGATTTTATCTTCCTGGGCTCCAAGATCACCAGAGATGGAGACTGCAGCCAAGAAATTAAAAGACGCTTGCTCCTGGGGAGGAAAGCTATGACAAATCTAGACAACATGCTAAAAAGCAGAGACATCACCCTGCCAACAAAAGTACATATAGTCAAGGCCATGGTTTTCCCAGTTGCAATGTATGGCTGTGAAAGTTGGACCATAAGAAAGGCTGAGTGACAAAGAATTGAAGCCTTTGAACTATGGTGCTGGAGAAGAGTCCTGCGAGTCCCCTGGACTGCAAGGCAATCAAACCAGTCAGTCCTAGAGGAGATCAACCCTGACTGCTCTTTAGAAGGCCAGATCCTGTAGTTGAAACTCAAGTACTTTGGCCACCTAATGAGAAGGAAGGAAGGAGAAGAGCCTAATGCTAGGAAAGATTGAGGGCAATAGAAGAAAGGGACGACAGAGAATGAGGTGGCTGGATGGAGTCACTGAAGCAGTAGGCGTGAGCTTAAATGGATTCCAAAAGATGGTAGAGGACAGGAAAGCCTGGTGGAACATTGTCCATGGGGTCGCGATGGGCAGGACACGACTTCGCAGTTAACAACAACAACAATACCTATATGTAGTTTTACAACAATCAATCAATTGGATCTATTATAATCTATTCCATATAATCTCTTGTGGTCTTTGAGATATAATACAGGAGCCTGGTACAATCATAAGATATTTAATACAACCAGGGATAACATATTCCAATGTCATCCTAAAATAATTATTTTGGGTCATTAACATCCAATAGTTTAACAATTTGTATCTTCTGGTGCATGTAATTAACACTGCTTTGTAGTTTATAAAATTTGCTCAGTAGAGATGCTGTTAGCTACATAACTTTCATGAAATTCTTTAATATTACAATAAGGGTGCTTTTTTAAGGAATTAGAACCCAACTCTATATTTAGGAGAGGTATAAATGTTTGAAATAAATAATTTCAATTTTTCTGAATCAATAATCAATGGCTGATTTGATGTTTAGTAGACATCATTCTTTCAGTTACTCCTGTATTTGTATTTTATAATGTCCCATTTCTAATTATGTACCAAATTAAATATAAATACTGGTACCATTCAGAACACCCTCTTATTTCTGCTTGAAAGAAATTATTTTATATCCTTCTCTACGTGAAAAGAAATCAAATTAAGTAAGAACCACACTGAAAGAACCATTAAGATTTTAAAATCAGAAATATCAGTCAGTGTCACATATTGGAGTACTTAATTGTGGTAGAAAAAAACAGTTTGAATTTACTGCAGCATCTAGTAACATAGAAATAAAGACAGGAATGGAAAACGTTTTCTGTGATATATATTTTAGTTCTCCAAGCATTTTTCTTCCACACACTGACTCCTGATTTTACTTCTTGAAAAATCTGATATTTTATCATGCTGGCATGTTTTCAAGATTCCAACCTCTTGCCTGTGGGCTCTTGAGTGTTCCCATTTTAATCTCATCAACACCCTGATGCTAAACATTTGTAAAGCTCTATCTGCTGGGAACTCTGATATATCATATTTGTGTTGCTGGTGAAATCTTATATGACTATAGTATAAAAAAGACACAGCAGTTGGCTGAGACAGATTATAAACATTCCTATTATTATTTTTGTGTGTGTTAGACCTTAAAGGACATAATGTATGAGAAAATGTGTCATACTTGTCAAATTTAGCATCCTGTTTTTCTTGTTAACTGTAGAAAAAGTCACATGTCTCTGCCTTTCCTTGGCCCTGACAGAAATAATACTATGTTGAAATTATTTCTTTACATTATGCATTGCAATAGAACAGCAAATCTATTCATTATTCTATAAGAACATATAATATACCCATTTTCTCTGTGAGTGCTAATGGCAAAACTGATATTTTTTGGAGATTTCTTCCCCCACCAAATATATAGTGATACTGGCAATGTATAATGGCAGAATTTTTCCCAGCCAAAATTTCATAAACAAGAACAGTTAAGGAACCTCTTAATTCATGTTCTTACATCACCATTAGCAAATAAACCAGCTTTCCCTAATCAAGTATTCTCTGAAGAAAATGGGCTATAGTCCTCAGTAGGTAGAATGATAGGTAGAGTTTAGGTCTAAGGCATGTAGAGGACCCAAGGCTGGCTAAAGTTGTCATAAGTGATAGTGCTGCATGATTATTGTCCTTTAGGTTTTTCTAAATATAAATTTTTAATGAAAGTTTTTCAAAATACATAAAAGGCAACGCAAACCAATAAAAAGCAGAAGCAGCGAAGGAATCCCTTTGGTGGCTCTGAGTGATTGGTTAGAAAAGGTGTCCACTGTGAAAATCACTTGTCTATGTGTGCATTTGTTTGGGGAGGCAATGCCCTGGCATATATTACTTTTTCTTCTTTCCGGCTTTTCCTCTGTTAGGATAACAAATTTCAATTAATCAATTTATGCAAATAAATCCACAAATTGACAGGACAAAGTAGAGTTAAATGCATATTTCTGATGTACCAATTATGAAGGGATAAATACGTAATTTATTAAATAACCTATGCTATGAATCAGGGGTAAAGGTTTAATGGAAGCAAGAAGAGCTTAAATGCATTTGGAGTAGGTGGAAATAAAAAAGCAGATTTAACTGCATAATCAACTCCCCATTCTGTTTATGTATGTCAACACATGCATGTAGAAAGGAATAGGACTTTGATGAATGGTCATACTTACAACTTGTCCTTTTTGGTTCCCATTGTGAATGTCCCTGCTGGTCCTCAGTTAACTATCTTTGACTGATACATCGCTGGGAAAAATGCTGGATTCCATGTTTCATCTCTGTAGAAGCAGGAAGTGATAAATGAATCACAAAGAGATCAGTTTTACTATTCTGCTACTTTCAGATCTATGGGACATGATACCATGGTAGGGTTTCTGTGAAATAGTTCTCACCTTATTGAATGCTCTCCTCTTAAAAGAATATGCAACACCCACCTTGCTACAATTTTGATAATAATTTAAAACTGTTTTATCTAAAATATATTTGCTCCCAACTGACTAACTCCAGTCATCTATCTTGGGTTTGTGGGAAGGTTATTTTTTATTACTTTTTGATTTTGCCATGGGAAAGCAGAGAGGAAGAAATTGCAGCTTGGGAGGAGCTGAAGCCAAATCTGGCCAGGCATAGACCTTAGCAAACTAACTGCAGACAAGCTGAAAGGGGACAGCAGCCTTACTACTCCACCAGAGACAGTGAGAGGCAGCAGCCAGTAAAGCACCCTTTTCTCCACCCTTGAAACAAAGACTGAGAGACTGCAAAGTAGCAGCTTAGAACAGCAGTTAACACCAAAAGAAGCAACTAAAGGAAGATGGCAAAATAATGGCTAAAGACTGTTATAATCTAAAATAATAATAGGGAACAGATATGTTTATAGGTCTATTCATAACTTAGATACACACGTAGGCATAAATATTAGTGAAAGTAATGCCATAGATCCTGTTTTATTCAATATTTTCATTAATGATATGGATGAGAGACCTAACAAGTTTTCATAATGCTTGGTGATAGAGAGGCTAATATCTGAATAAAAGAGAAAAACATACAAAGAGATCTAGGCAGGTTTGAGTAGTGGAGTAAAATGAGTAGGGTGGAATTTAACAAGGGAAAGTATAAAATTCTGCATCTGATAGGAAAAATGTAAGATATAAGCATAGGATGAGGCAGATCTGATTTGGCAGTAGCATCTATGCATCCTGTTGAGAACATGGTTCCACTCTACTCTGTCTTGGTCAGATTCTATTTGAAGTACTGGGTCTAGTTCTGGATACCATTGTTCAAAAAGGACAATGACATGCTGGGGCAAATTCAAAGGAGTACTAAAATGATAGAAAATATGAAAACCAAAGCCTTGGAGTAATGGTTAAAACATATATGTATGTCAATAGCTGCAGAAAAGTTGATTCATTCACAGAGCCTACAGAATCAGTGAATTAAAACTATAGGCTAGACATCAGAAAGTACTTCCTGATTGTACTACTACTGCTGCTGCTACTACTACTACTACTACTACTACTACTACTACTACTACTACTAAAGTTGGAAGGGACCTTGGAGGTCATCGAGTCCAATCCCCTGCTCAGGCAGGAAACCCTACACCATTTCGGACAAATGGCTGTCCAGTCTCTTTTTAAAAACTTCCAGTGTTGGAACATTCACCACTTTTGGAGGCAGGTTGTTCCACTGGTTAATTGTTCTAACTGTCAGGAAGTTTCTCCTCAGTTCCAGGTTGCTTCTCTCCTTGACTAGTTTCCATCCGTTGCTTCTTGTCCTGCCCTCAGGCACCTTGGAGAAAGGGGCGTTATCTTACCTGAACGCCTTTTCTCAGCATGATGATGGAGAATCCACGGATGGGTTGTCTTAATCTATCTGCTCCAATTAGACTAAGTCTGAAATTTTTGTACCGCCCCCTTTGTGCCAACTGCACCCCAGTTTTAGGCTAAGGCGATACTCAGACTTTAGTCCGACGCGTCTGATCAATATGGGAACCAGGCCAACTGACCTTATGGGAGGGAGTGAATTCTCCATCATCATGCTGAGAAAAGGCGTTCAGGTAAGACAACGCCCCTTTCTCCAGCATGATTGGATGGAGAACCCACGGATGGGACATACCAAAGCCCTGTGTCCCTAGGGTGGGGAATTAGATTGGGCCTGGGTCCCATCCGATGTTAATGCGTGTTCTAGAAACTTGCGGCCAAATGAAACCATAGAAGAGGCAAATATATCCATCTTGTAGTGATGGACGAAGGAAGAGGGCGATTCCCATGTTGCTGCTTTACAAACTTCCTCTATGGAGGCCTGGGTAGACCAGGAAGCTGTACTAGCTGCGCCCTGGGTAGAATGGGCCGTGATATGCCTAGGAGCTTGCAGTGACTAAGTCTGGTATGCCAGAGAAATACAAGCTCTAATCCACCTGCCTATTGTGGGTGAAGAAACCTTCTGTCCTAGTGACGAAGGGTGAAAGGACACAAACAGAGACTCTGTTTTGTGGAAGGATAAGGTTCTCTGTATATAACAATATAAAGCCCTGCGCACATCCAATTTGTTCCACTGAACCTCTATGTCATTAGATGGGTTAGGACAGAAGTCCGGCAAAACTATTTCCTGAGATCTATGATACAAGGAATTAACCTTGGGCACAAAGGAGGGTTCTAGCCTAAGCGTTACCCTGTCCTTATGGAAAGTGCACAGGTCCTTCCTTACTGAAAGAGCAGCCAGTTCAGAGATTCTTCTGGCTGAGGTTACAGCAACAAGAAATGCCACCTTCATCGATAACTGTTTGAACAAAGGGTGGTGAAACAAGAGCCTGTAAGACCTGATGAAGATCCCACAAGGGGTATCTATGTACAGTTGGTGGTCTGGCATTGTTAACTCCCTTTAGGAAGGAGCGTATCATAGGGTGATGTGTTAAGGATTCATTGCCGCAGGAAATAACTGTGGCAAGAGCAGCTACCTGCCTGCGGATGGTGGTTGTGGAAAGCCCCTTGTCCAGACCATCCATCAGGAACTCCAAGATAACTGGCACTGAAACCGTCAAAAGGTCAATTTTGTGAACCGAACACCAATTACAGAAGCTTTTCCACGTGGCATCGTATGTTCTATTCGTCGAGGGTCGCCTGGATTGCTGAATCATAGCTATGACACTTGACGAATATGAGTCTCAGCCTAAGGCCTGCCTCTCAAGTTCCAGACGGTTAACTGGAGCCATTGAGGGTCCGGATGGCGTATTTCCCCCTGAATGAGGGAGATGCGATTTGCTGGGATCCTCCATGGAGGGGATGAGGAGAGATCCATCAGGTCGGCGAACCAAGAGCGTCTCGGCCAATGCGGTGCAATCAGGAGGACCTCTGCTCGTTCGCGAAGGATCTTCCTGATCGTGGCAGGAAGAAGCGGCAGGGGAGGGAAGGCATAAAGCAGTTCCCTGGGCCAGGGACTGCGGAGCGCATCTGTTCCCTCTGCTGCTGGAGACAGGAACCTGGAAAGGAATCTGGGAAGTTGTGAGTTGGTTGGGGAGGCAAAAAGGTCCAAGGTTGGGGAACCAAATCTGTCCACGATCTCTCTGAACACCTTCGGATCCAGCTGCCATTCGGAATGGTCCACGGTGGCTCTGCTCAGTGAGTCCGCCTGCTGGTTGGCCACTCCGGATATGTGCTCTGCCCTGATGGAGGCAAGATTCAGCTCCGCCCAAGACTCCAGCAATTTTGCCTCCTGCATGAGAGGCTTGGACCTTGTCCCCCCCTGTCTGTTGACATGGGCCTTGGCTGTGATGTTGTCGGTTAGAATCAGGACATGCTGGTCCTGTACTATGCTACTGAATCTCTTTAGGGCCATGTGTATGGCTCTGAGTTCCAGCCAGTTTATATTGTTCTTTAGATCCTGCCTGGACCACCGACCCTGAGCCTGTGGAGGTGTGCCCCCCACCCAAACAGGCTTGCGTCTGTGGTGATGGTGATCCTGTCTGGTTCTTTGAATTCTGTTCCCCGTGACAGTGCCGGAGAGTCCCATCATCGAAGGTAGTTCAACACCGACCGTGGAACTCGGACCTTCTGGTGGGATGTGCTGGTGTGAAGTCTCTGAAATGGAAGAAGAAGCCACTGTAATTCTCTGGCATGGAGACGTGCCCATGGCACAATTTGTATGTAGGACACCATCTTCCCCAGTAGTTGTGATAGGGATGCCAATGAGACTCTGTCCTTTCGGATCCAATGTACAAGGGTCTGAATAGAGTTCTGTCAGTCCTGAGATAGGTAGACCGTACAATTGTCTGTGTCTATAACAGCGCCCAAATGGAGGAGCCGAGTTGTTGGTATGGTATGACTTTTCTGGAAATTAACAGAAAAACTGTGTTCCTGAAAAACCTTGATGGCTAGGGCGAGGTCTGACTGAGCATTTTGGAATGATGAATACTGAATTAGTATGTCATCTAAATAGCATTGAATTCTGATGGGAATTTGTCTAAGGTGGGCTGCGAGCACTGCCAGTACCTTCGTAAATACTCTTGGTGCAGATGAGAGGCCAAATGGAAGGGCTCTGTACTGGTAGTGTCGTCGGACATAACTGAATCTGAAAAACTTGCGATGGTCAGGAAAAATAGGAATGTGCAAATATGCCTCAGTCAGGTCTATCGAGGTAAGAAAGTCACCTTGCCTGATACTAGCCAGGATCGATTGAAGTGATTGCATCTTAAACTTCTTGTACCTCAAGTAAAGGTTTAGACCTTTCAAGTCTAAGACTGCCCTCCAGCCCCCCGAAGCCTTGGGAATGACGAAGAGGTTTGAGTAAAACCCTAGTCCTTCTTGGTCTTGTGGTACTGGTTCAATTGCTTGTATTTGTAATAAATGAGCTATGGCTTCTGACATAAGATCAGCTCTGGTCCTGCTCGTTGGAATAGGGCAAGAGCAGAATCTGTCAGGTGGTTGGGAAAATTCTAGTCTCAGACCTTGGGTGACGGTGTCTAACACCCATGCATCTGTAGTGGTGGCTGCCCAAGTGCTGGAATAAAGGACCAGCTGGCCTCCTATGGGAGGTGAGACTGCGAGATCACTTGCCTCGTTTAAAGGAACGGCCCCCTGCACCGTGAAAGGACCGCTTGGTCTGGAACTGTGATCTGCCTCTGTATGCTGAACAATCTTGCTGTCGTTCCTGTCTCTGAAAGGAGGAGCGAGATGCCTGGGCCCAGTCCCAGGATGGAGCTGGCCGAAAGGGCTGCCTTCTGTAATTACTCTGCGACATGTTGCTCCCTGAGCACTTGTCTCCTTTCTTTGTTGAATTAACCAAAATTTTACGTTTGTCCTTACCTTCTGTTAAGTATGGCTCTAGTGCCTTACCAAAGAGATGTCCACCTGTGTAGGTTTTAGAGGCCAGACGCCACTTGACCTTGGTGTCTGCTCGCCAATTCCTGAGCCAAAGGAGCCTTCGTGCTGAGATGTCTGCAGCGATGGTCCGGGCAGTGTATCTGGCCATGTGCAGGGAAGCGTCAGTTAGGTACTGAGACATGGCCACTAAGTTACCCAGATTCTGGTGAGCTCGGAGCTGGTCCGGAGGAATCATGTCCTGGAGCTCCCATAGCCATAGGACTGAAGCCCTGGCAAAGAAGGCCATGGATGTTGCTGCCTTTGTTGCCCAGGCTGATGCCAGGTGGGACCTGCGTAATGCGGACTCAATCTTTTTATCTTCTGCCCTAAGTGCCTCATTTATATCCCCAGGTATGTTAGCATTGGGAAACAATGAGTTCAAGGGCTCATCTATCTCAGGAATCTCCAATAGGGAGGTCAGGGAAGGGGCAACATTGAATAATGTCTTTTCTACGGCACCAGGACTTGTGAGGGATCCTAAACTCTCCCCTTGTTTTTGAACTATATTCAGAAAAAGGGGAGGGCAGGGAATATGGCTTTGAGAGACTGAGGGCTTGGTGTATATGGCGTGAGGACCTTTGGATGCTGTAGGTGGGGACTCCTGCTCTTGAGGGAGGTTTGCAGTAGTGCAGGCCTTGAGTAGCAGGGAATTAAAGAGTGAATGGTCAAAGAGACTGACAGGAGGGGTGAGGGTCAGATGGAGTGATGCCCTCGTCCTCAGACATAACCAGGCCTGATGGTTCAGCCCCTGTTGATTCCAGATCTGATGAAGGATCATCCATCATCTCTGGAGATTGGGACTGATACATGGATTGGGGGGGGGGGTGGCTGTGGGATGTTGGATGCCATAAATTGAGCCACATCCTGGGCTATCATGGACTGAAGATAGTCCGGATTCAAAGTCTGGTTCTCAGGAGGGCGAAGCCCTGCTGCAGTGGGAGTGAATGTGGCCTGGGGGCCCAAATTGAGTGTGTCCTGGCCAGTTGCACCCATTCCTGGAGCCATTCTTGTGGCTGATTCTGATTGGGAAATTCCCCTGGGGGGGGGACCAGGCCCCTGGGGCTGAGGCACAATGTGAGGAAAGGGGTTCAAACATAGACCTTCCCGTTGTGCCTGTCTGACCTGGGGAGGCCGCCCTCAGTCTTTGGGATTCCTCCTCCCTCATCTGTGGATTATTGGTCTCCCTGCTTGGCTTGGCTCGCTTGGAGGTATTTTTTCCACTTGCCTCTGGATGCTTCCTCTTGGCTGGCTCTTTGGTAGCCTTCTCTGCCATGACGAATCTGCTTTGGGCTCAACCTTAGCAAAAACGCCCCCCCTCAGCGTTGTAAACTTACTAAGGAAGCCCGCAGGGATGATCCGGCCCGGTGGGGGGGGTGGGCAATGGGGGGGGTTGGTAGGCACTGCATCCTTCCGGAACGAGCTGGCCTGCCCCAACCCAATCCATCTGTGAGGCGATGTCATAGCCAAATCAAGAGGCCTCTGCCTCAGTTACTCATAAACTGCCCTCCGGAATTGTTGCAGGCAGTCTGGGCCTCAGTCAGTGACAAAATGGCGGCCGTGAGTCATTCAAAATGGCGGCCGCCAGATTCGCACCCAAAAAAACGGCCATTAGAAGAAGGCCTTGAGGCCTGAGGCCTAAGCTGCGATGAGCCCTCGCTCTGAAGAGTCGCCTGGGCTCCTATGCAGTGGATGGCTGTTAATTGGGCCAGCTGGGAAGCGCTGAGGCTGGCTGAGGACCGATAAGGCCTCCAGGCTTCGAAAATTGGGTCCATGCCCAAAACTCTCTACTGCTGCTTGGGTGGTCTGCTGAAGCCGAGGGACCTATAAAAGGCTCCCTCCAGGCCTGACGAGCCTCGTCGTCGCTTTCGGAGCCCCCCAGTCGAACGGCAAGCTTACCCTCGTTCTCGGAGCCGCAGGCCGTCAGTGAGCGTAATTAGCTTCCTCCGACGATCAGCTGGCAGTTGGGAGATCGTCGGAGTGGCGGCTAGTGAAACGGAGCCTCTGAAGCAGAGGAACAGCCCCCGGTAGGAAGTTTACCTTGGAATTCAATTTCGGGCTTGAATCTTAAGGTGGGAAGCTCTTAGAAGAGGAAAAAACAGGGGTCTTTCCCCCCTCGAAGGGAAGGATCTGGATGTCAATCTGTCAGCCTTGGCAAGGCAACAGGTTGAAGATCACTGTAAAAATTCAATATTGTCAAAAATCAATTAATGAAAGAACTAATCTAACAGAAATAAGAAAAGAAATACACAGTCTTCTGCTCCAGGAGCGAAGAAAAAACGCATCTTAGAGCAAAGAGACTAAGTCTAAAACTGGGGTGCAGTTGGCACAGAGGGGGCGGTACAAAAATTTCAGACTTAGTCTAATTGGAGCAGATAGATTAAGACAACCCATCCGTGGGTTCTCCATCCAATCATGCTGGAGGATAGCTTGACTCCCTCTTCTTTGTGGCAACCCCTGAGATATTGGATACTGCTATCATGTCCCCCCTAGTCCTTCTTTTCATTAAACTAGACATATCCAATTGCAGCAACCGTTCCTTATATGTTTTAGCCTCCAGTCCCCTAATCATCTTTGTTGCCCTTCTCTGCACTCTTTCTAGAGTCTTAACATCTTTTTTACATCGTGGTGACCAAAACTGGATGCAGTATTCTAAGTGTGGCCTTACCAAGGCATTGTAAAGTGGTATTAATACTTCACGTGATCTTGATTCTATCCCTCTGTTAATGCAGCCCAGCACTGTGTTGGCTTTTTTGGCAGCTGTAGCACACTGCTGGCTCATATTTAAATGATTGTCCACTAGGACTCCGGGATCCCTCTCACAGTTACTACTATTGAGCAAGGTACCCCCTATACTATACCTGTACATTTGTTTTTTCTTGCCAAATGTAGAACCTTACTTTTTTCATCATTGAATTTCATTTTGTTCAAGTCTGTCCAGGTCCTCCTGTATCTTAAGCCTGTCTTCTGGAGTGTTGGCTAATCCTGCCAGCTTGGTGTCATCCGTAAATTTGATGAGTTCCCCATCTATCCCCTCATCCAAATCATTGATGAAGATGTTGAAGATCACTGGGCCCAGAACAGAGCCCTGGGGTATCCCACTACACTTCTCTCCATGTAGATATGGAACAGGCTCCCAAGCAGTGAGTTCTCCTTGATCAGAGGTTTCCAAACAGTAGCTGATTGGAGATAGATCACCTCAAAAGCCCTATCCAACTCTATCATTTGATGAAAAATAAAATAACCTTAGAAAGAATACTGAGAGGTCACAGATAACCTGGTTACAGTCTTCTCTACTATATGCAGGTATCTATTCCTAGCCAGATATATTTTTCTATAATCCTTCTTTTAATGGTATTGTTTTTCTTCCAAGTACATGCTGGGGGAATGTACTACATATTAGACGGAAAGTTATATTATATTAGATGACTGGTCACCTTTTCTACAAGTACATGTACAACTGTAGACATAGTTGCCAAAAAAGCCAATGCAGTCCCAGGCTGCATTAACAGAGGTATAGAATCAAGATCATGTGAATATCACTTTAGAATGACTTGGTAAGATCATACTTGGAATATTGTATCCAATTTTGGTCACCACAATATAAAAAAGATGTTATGACCCTAGAAAGAATGCAGAGAAGAGCAACAAAGATGATTAAGGGACTGAAGCCTAAAACATACGAAGAACGATTGCAGGAATTGGGTATGTTCAGTTAATGAAAAGAAGGATTAGGGTGTGTTCCAATATCTAAGGGGCTGTCACAAAGAAGAGGGGGTCAACCTATTTTCCAAAGCACCTGAAGGCAGGACAAGAAACAATAGATGGAAACAATCAAAGAGAAAACTAATCTAGAAGTAAGGAGAAAATTCCCGAAAATTAGAACACTTAATCAGTGGAACAATTTGCCTTCCAAAGTTGTGGATGCTCCAACACTGGAGATTTTTAAGAAGAGATTGCACAACCATTTGCCTGAAATGGTATAGGATGCTTGAGTAAAGTGTTGGACTAGAAGACCTCCACGGCTCCTTCCCTCTGTTATCCTATTAAATGTTGGAACAATTTGCAGCAAACATTTTGTTTTTTTTATAAAGACTTCTGAGAAGGACTAAAGTTCTGGCATGCACAAATTTAGCAGAAGGCAGATACATGGAAGGCTGTTAATTGCAACGCCTATTTTATTAGATTTACATTGAAGTCAGGAATCAGATAAATTGGGTTTTAATATATTAAAACTTCTGCTAAGATAAATTAATTAGTTGTAAGATATATAGTCTGTTTTGCAACCAACAGATGTAACTGGGAATGTGATGGGAATGTCATATATAGAAATAATGTCTGTACATACATAATCTCTTTCCTTCTGTTCACCTCTCCTTTTTTCACTTTGTGTGAATGTGCTGTAAGCCAACAACAAAGGGGGGGGGTAATAGAAAGGAGCAATTCATACTACTTATCTTTTTGCTAGTTATACAGATCCCTTGGAATCAAGATTTTTTTTTGTCATTAATATAGTATAATTGATTTCTAATTAAGAATTTTTTTTAAAAAAAGTATAATTCAATAGGACTGTTTGGTAATTGAAGGCCCTATTAATCTGACAGCAGCAACTTTATAAATTAAGTTTAATCAAAACAATCAGACATTTCTACAATTATTTTAGGCAATAACTAATATTGGTTGATAGAAGATACTTCATTATTGAGTTGTGCTTGTTACTTGCTTATTTTGCATCTAAAAATTACCCCAGCGGTAACTATGGGAACATGTCAATCAAAATAAGTGATTAATCTCTCCTGTAATCCTGACTGTGTTGCAGTTTATAGATGAATATTGTAAATGGTTTATTTACAACAGCAACATCTTTTGTAGGGTTTGTTTTGTATGGATATTTATGATTTGAGTTGATTTAGGCAAAGAAGTTTATATTTTGGGGTGAATGGGAAGTAGGCATGTATTTACTTTATTCTATAAAATAATGGATTTGAGGTAAATTCACCCAGCCCTAGCTTTGCTTTTTTTTTTTTTTTAAATTTTTATATTTTACAAAACAATATAAATCCCTTCCCCAACCCCCCCCCTCTCCCCTACCCTCCCCCAACCTTCCCAGAGCTGAATACAGGCTTAGTTAAAAAATTTTCAAAAAATCTTAAAACAAATATAAACCATAAACAAATTTAAATGCATTAATTAAACAAGTTATAAAATAGTTAACAATAATATATGTATAAAAAGACAAAAATACAAAGAAATACAAAAAAATAGAAAGAAAGAAAAAGAAAAGAAGAAAAAAGAAAAAAAAGAAAAAAAAGAAAAAATAAGTCTAAAAAATCTATAAAGTCTATGAAATATCTTAAGTTTTAAATATAAGTTATTGAAAAGCTAAATAATATTTTTTTATATCCAACTTATATTGTATAAAGTCTATCCATTTTTTCCATACCAAAAAAGAACTTCTCTTGTGATTGGTCTTTCAAGAAAGCCGAGATCTTTGCCATTTCCGCCAAATAAGAAACTTTAAAAAACCACTCTTGTAAAGTAGGCAAAGATTCCTTCTTCCAACATTGCCCTACTAACAACCTTGCCGCTGTGATTAAATTTAACATCAATGTAATCTCTTTAGTATCACAATCAGAAACAATACCTAACAAAAACAATTGTGGGGTAAATTCTACCCTTCTTCTAAAAATTCTTTGGATATTCCACCATATCTTAATCCAAAAAGCTTTTATATTTTTACATGACCACCAAATATGATAATAAGTAGCATCCAAACATCCACATCTCCAACATTTAGGCTGTAAGTCAGGATACATACGAGACATTTTTTGTGGATCAAGGTGCCATCTGTAAAATATTTTATAAAAATTTGCCCTTAAATTTTGGGCTTGTGTAGATTTAACATTCCTCACCCAAATAATTTCCCAAGTATCTAATAGAACCGGTTCTTCAAAATTTTGTGCCCATTTAACCATGCATTCTTTAACTAATTCTGCTTCTGAATCCAATTCTACTAACACCCCATAGATTCTCTTAATATGAGTTCGTCTTTGATCTTTTATTTGTTTTAATAAATTCTCATCTTCTCTAAGTAAACCCACATTACAATCTATCTTCCACCTCTCCACTATTTGTCTATAATAAAACCATGAATAAATAATATTTTCTTGTATTAAATCTTCCAAAGATTTTAATTGCCAATTTTTACCATTCCATCTAAGTAATTGTGCATAAGAAACATTATCCATCTTAACTGCAAAAGCCCTTAATTTATATTCTTTTTTATTAACTTCTATTCCTTTTATTTGCTGTGATTCTCGAACTTTAATCAACAATATTTCCAAAGTTAAAACAAACAGCAATGGTGACAATGGACAACCCTGTCTAGTCCCCTTCTCTATTGCAAACACCTCTGACAAACCCCCATTAACTATAAGTTGTGCCGTTTGCTTTTGGTAGATAGCACCAAAAGATTGTAAAATTTTTTCTCCAAAATTCATCTTCTCCATAAAAAAGCTTTGCTTTTTAAAATTGTTCTTCATGCAGTTATTTCCTACCAAGAATATTAATGCTTAGGTATTCCTTTGTTACTGCTTGACTTAAAATTCTTCCACCATTATTAATTCCACTCTGCTAGCAGAAATGGTCCCATACAAATAAGGCTATTACCCTTTTTCTAACATTTCTAGATGAACAATATGTTCTTCATGCAGCAACTTATAATTGTTAGGCAAGATAGGAAGAGAAATGTGTTATGGATTTTTTTAATGAGTCAGTAAAACATACATTAATATAAAACTTTTCAATTGTTTTAAAGAGTTCATTGCTACAAGCAACTGATTTAGATTGTGTTTCATCATAATCTAGCCTCAAGGAAATTTGAACAATATTGTTGTCAGAACAACATATCAGAGAGAAATACAAAATGGTTTTATTAATTCATATGTTTATTGGAAGTACACATCTTGGATGTGAATAATTCTCAGGGAAACTTACTCTTGTCATTTATTATTGCTTAAAAAAGAATAGGTTCTTTTGTATGATAGTACCTACAATTATGTGCATTGTGTAATAGACATCATGTTTGTTGCAAGATCAGGGTTTTAAAATCAATGACAAATATTAAGGTGACCAAGTTTTTTACAATGAAAAGGAGGACACAAATAAATTGAAGAAAAAAATATTGTAAATAAAAGAAACATTTTATTCATTGCAACAATAATACAGAATACACTATAATATGATAAATGCATAATAAAAACATTTGTAACAATAACATTTTATATTGTAATTATGCTTACATGCCTATTAATTATTATTTAAATGAGTACTTTTCCATTGAATGAATACTTTTTGTCAATGTATCATCTTCTAACAATATATTGGAAATATCTAAACAAGAAATATCCTTCATATTGAATTTTACGGCAAGTGCTGCAGCTACAGTATCAACATTCAATCTCGATTTCTTACTTTTCCAAAAATCATTAGCAATTGAAAAACTGCTGCATTAGTTCCAGGGCAGCACAACATAAATTGAATAGGAATAAATAAATTTTCACATGGGATATGTTCATTTTTGAAATGGCTGAATATTTCCACCCATCTTTTATCAATTTCAATTTGTTTATTTTCCCATTGTTTTAATTTTTCAGAATTTAAAAATACATTCAGTCTTCTAATTTCTTCAAAGAGACAATTGTCGTCTATTTTAATGTCTGGCATTTCTTTAGATAAAAACTCAACACAAGATTCAATATGTCCAATATACTTGTGATGGAGTCAAAAAATACCATTGAAAACTGTTATTTCCTGTGATGTTTGTTTCAGACCATTCTTCGATATATTGAAAACATGTTTGATAAAAATTCTGCACTTCTTTGATAAACTTTTCCGTTATGCCCAGATTTGATTCCTCTAAGTCTGACAATTTTCTTTTTATAACTAAAGGAAGAAATTTTTCTTCAAATCGAGTTTTATATTCAAGGATAAAGTCATTCAAAATAAGACTAACTTCTGTAGCTGAAATGTGTTCACCTTCAATCTTGAATCATTTTGTGAAAAATAGGTTCTTGATTATATACAAAATACATTAATATCTCAGATATTTCATTATTGAAAAACGATTCCAGGATTTTAGGACATTTTTCTAAACTTAAAAAATATGAATGGAGCCTTGAACGGAGAGGCTCAAATAATTGTAGAACATGCTCTATAGCAGGTGTTAGAGCAAGCCATCTAACTTTTGAATATCCTAAAAGTTTTTTGTATTGAACATTCACTTCTTCACAAGATTGTTTTAAAGTAGCCACACAAACGGTAAATGACTAAAATACAAATAAATTGTAGTTATTATTATTTCTACATCAATTGGCATGGCACATGATGCCGTGTTGATTGCATTTGACAAAATATGTGCATTACAACCTATTCCTAGTATTTTCTTTTGGAGTAAATCTTGTAATTTTACATACACATTATTCACCCCTTTGCGTCTTCGCCCACCAAAATTTATGTTTGTATTATCAGCAGTTAGTGCAACAACTTTGGATTTCAAATTGTTTTCATTTATTACTCTGTATAGATGGTTTGACAAAATTTCAGCAGTTTCGCCCTCAGTGGATTCTAAATTTAAAATTTTTACTTGAATGCCCTTGGTAACATTAAAATATCTTACTAGTATTGGATACAATTTAGTTTCATTATGATTGGATGCATCAGATAAAACTGTTACAAATGCTGCAGTTTCCAAGTCTTCTGTAAATATTTTGTCACAGTAATTTTTAAATACTGATTTAATAATAGCCTTGCATTTTGTCCTGGTGCATGGAAATTTAGCATTGTGAAACTTTTTCAATAATTTAGTTGTACAATCCATACTACGAAAACTTTGATTGTGAATTATGGTATGTTATGGAATGCAAATATTCCCTCCATTGCAGCTAACTGTTTTTCATCTTCAGAATACTTTGAAATTTTAAAAAAACTTGTTACTTTACAATTGGAAGCAGATGCATCTGATGATTGCTTATGTTTCTTGGTGGTCAAGTGTTTTGTAATAGCTGCTCTGCCCCCAACTGCAATACAAAATTCTCCGCTGCAAATATTGCAGAAAACAATGTTATCCTTCTTTGATGTGATGCATGGAAATTCCTTATTTAATTTATCGTTGAAATGGCATTGCCTCTTTTTTGATTTTTCCATCCCTAAATGGAAGTTAGTCTCCTCCAGGTATCTTCGGGACTAACTAGGAGATGGTGTAGTTTGGTAGCAGGGAGGGGTGCAAATTCACCTTCGCTGCAGACAACTTGCATGTGCAAAGTTTGCCAGCCGGGTGTTTTGGCACGTTCAGCAGCAATTCCTATTGGCTTTTGAAAGCCAATAGGGGGAGTAGCACAGCTCATGCAAAAGTTGAAAAAAAACATCAAAAAAAGGTGCCGGAATGCCGTTCTGAGCATTCTATGAGAAAAAAAAAAAAAGCCCTGCAGATTAGTCCTTAAATATTGAAAAGGAGGACATGTAGGAGGACACTTTTGGAGGGAGGACAGAAAGGAGGACTGTCCTCCCTAAAGGAGGATGGTTGGTCACCTTACAAATATCCTACTTGAAGGAATACTTGATCAATAGCTTGAAAAACTAGGCCTGCTTTTTATGAGCACAGGAACTCATTGTTACATTTGTGTTTAGCCACAAAGGATAAACTAATTTTTTGCTTTTATGACAATAAAGCTAAACTATTACTGTGAATGACTTCTTATCATTTTTTTTCTCTGTCTTGGCTCAGGACTCAGCCATTGGCTCTGAATTTGAGGAAGCTTCTCCAGCAGGACCTGTGGAATGTCAGCCTCAGGAGGCACAAAGCCAAGAATCACCTGAGGCTAATGAAACCCAGGCACCACCTGAATAGCTGAAGCAATCAGATGCTGCTACTGACTTGAGGCCTCCCAGGCCCTGTATCTGGTAAGTAGAGCATAGAGAAGAGCAGGGAGGTTCTATGCGGATCCTTGCCAAGAAAGAGAGTAAATCTCTTCATTAAAGATAGCTGGCTGTGGTCTTACATAAAAGGCACCCTGACCCATTGTCCTTCATAACTCAGATCCCACAGTTGGATATTACCTTAATTAATTCACTTTGAAACCTGTATTTTGAGATGGGACTTCAATGAAGATTTTGTAATAATTGTGTATTATCTTACTGTATTATCTTGATTTTATACTTTTGCTTGTTTGCCTGCTTTTTGAACAATCTACCTTAAAAGCTCTGGGAGATAATTTTCCATTTTCTAAGATAATTAGCCATAAGTTTATTTTCTAATATTTTACTTTTATTATGTTTTGTTTGCTGTATTTTATGAAATTTATTCTATGAACATGTATACATATGTACATATATACATACATACAATTTACGTTACCAAGCAAGCTTAGGAAAGCATACAAACCCATGCCCCACAGATATTGCTGAACTACAAATTGAATAGCTACAACTGAATATGTAGAAAAATTTAGCAATAGACAGAGGGCTACATGTTTCCTACCTCAGGCAATGGCTTGTGACAACTCAAATAATCTTGAATATTCACTGTATTAGAAAGGCAGAGAATAAATTGAATAAGCAGTAAATAATAAATTACTGTATTTGTGTGAAAAAAGTCAATGCACCAAGAGCTAATCTGAACCTGTTTTAATAGTTAGCAGCAGCATAGTTTAAATTGTTGGGTTAATATCTGTTAGGTTAAAAAACAGATCTAAGACCAAGTTTGATTTTGGAAAGATATTTTAAAGGAAATTTGTAAGAAAAAAACTTTAGGGAAGAGAGCTTTTTCATTAACACTGATATTTTAATATATATATATATATATATATATATATATATATATATATATATATATATATATATATATATATATATATACACATACATAGGCAGGAAGTACAAAATGGAATATACTCTTGACTGATGTTTGTTTTATGTTATGTATTATAGAACTGTCAAGATATAGTGATTGAAAAATGACAAGATATTGATGCCATTTACATAACAACTTCATATTTTTTTACTTGACATCTTGAGAATTTTAGAAGTTTCATCTAAATTCTTCATTGAAGATCATAGTATGGGGCATAGTATGCCCCATTTAGTTAGTATGTATGTTACATATTAATGGATTTTAATCTCAAGTAAGCAACATATTATATGTTATTCATTTCCTGTATAGCATGGGCCCCTTGTTTAGAAATTAAAAATAACATTTATTGGAAACTTTCTCTGATTTGAGAATATGAATACATATTCTTTTAGATACCAATCTGATTGATAGGGTAGAGAAACTGCATGCAGCATTAGTGAATGCTGGAATAATAATGAAACTGTTCTGAAGAATATAGGATGCCCTGTTATGAATAGTCTTATTTAAAAAAAAAAAAAACAAATGTTTTGCTGGTCCATTATATTTTACTGAAATCATACACTGTAACTCATCGACCAATCCCTGGTCGATGGCATGCCAGAATCTGGGCCACACAAACAAGTGAACCCCCTATCTGTGGGATGCAGGCAACACACAAAATCCCCTCCAGTCTTTGGAAAAACCTCTCCCCACAGAACCGGTCCCTGGTGCCCAAAAGGTTGGGGGCCGCTGTTGTAACTATGATTCAATATATATATATATATATATATATATATATATATATATATATTATCAAATGAGAAGTATCAAAGAAGGCAGAGATCTTTTCCCAGCAGAGATGACTTAGGAAGAAATTAACTATTTGCTTAATTACATCATAAATCTGCCTGTTCCTAAGGAACAAATGTAGGGAGTAATTGCAGAATAAAATCTGTTTGTACTTAATGCATAACTTTAAAAGATGCAAGTAGGTCAGTTGAAGATTGTTGCTGACTAGTGGAATCATAACAGATGCTATAGAAAGTCCTTTTATCCTTGCCATATTTTTGAAAAAAAAAATCCTTATATTGGAATTTCTCTTGGGACAAAATCCCCATTGAAGCCACCCTGCCACAAGCATATATTTCTAACTATTATAATTTCACACTGAGAATGTTCATTGTGATATCATCTTTAAGCTCTGTTTTCTTGTATCTGCATTATGACATTGAATGCAAGTATGTAAGGAGCAGTGTTTGCATCATGACATTATGTTGGACAGCTGCTCAATATTTGCCCCTCCCCACACCCCTATTTCAGACGCCCAGACATTAGCACTTTCCCACTGGTGCTATTTTTTAAATTGCACATTAAATACAAAAGTACAGACATGAATCCAAGGTTTGTGATATAAAATATACATGTACATGATGATGAAGATGATGATGATTGGATTTATTATGTTACTGCAAGCATCTTATAGCCTGTGTTCACTTTATAGAATCCCTTTTGCTCTTCTGCAGAAATGACAAAAGCAGCATTGTGCTGTCATGCTTCAATCTCTGTCCCTTTCATGTGTGTAAGATGTGGTGATACACATACCAAAGAGAAGGATCTTGCATTGCAATAATGTGACTCTGTTTCCATTGATTTACAGATCTGTTTCTATTGGTATGGTTTGATCAAATCATCCTTAAACTACAACTTTTAATCAAAGCTTTGTACAATCTTGATTCCTGGGGAGGAAAGACCCAAAATTAGATGCAGATGTAAGTAACTATATATCTGGATGATCTTATTTTAAAACAAAAGATACATCTATGTATCTGCCTCATTTGCAAATGTACTCCAATCAGTTATGAGTGAAGAAATGTTTTTCATTCATTACTACTACATATACAACCACATTTTTCAGAGAGTTGCTTAATCAAAAATATTATTTCAGAGAAGTTTACGAGAATGAAAAAATATGTCTTTGACATGAAGCAAAAATGGTGCCCAGGACCCTATCAGACCTTCTTGCAAACAAAACAGCTTGTTGTTGATGCCTGTCTATATTTTAATCTACACCTATCATATCAAAGAAGATTACAACTAAAAAGAAAGGAAACATTGGTTACTGTACTTATTTTAAATGCTTGATGTTCTAAACATATTTTTGAGCTGCTGAATTTTTTCCCCCAATGACCTTAAAAAAAATTTAGACAAGCCTCATCAAAAAGTTGTCATTGCATACTTTATTACACATGGCCATTTAAGACCTTGTTATCTTGGGAATCTTGTCTTCTCATCAGCAGGCGGATTGCATGCATCAACAAAAGAATTACAACATTAATGCCATCTGTTAGAGCTGTAGAAAGTCTGAGGAGTAATTGGTCAGTGTTTCTTCAGCAACAAGAGATGCCAAATAACAACAGGTTCACATAATAAAAGTGTGAAGAGAATAGCATCACTCCTGCCTTTCCTTTTCTCACTCCCCTCCCTTCAAGTAATGAAACACTGTCACAGGGAGGGCTATTCTTTTTGCCAGTCAATAGCACCTGTTGAAAAGTTGGTGCCAAAAACAAACAGTTGGCAATACTTCGGCTCTGTTAAAGCTGTTCTGGAATAGTTGGCTAAGGATGTGTTTGAAGTAAATATCACTGTCTATTTACTACTGCTAGTCTGCCACAAAACATTTATGCACCACTCACAGTTTATTGAGGGAAAAAAGTAGCTTTTGATCTCAAAGGCTGATTCGGGAATTAAAAGGTGCTAAGTTTTAAAACTTTTCATTCAATGCACAGAATAAAACTCAACTTTGCTCTTCCTCGAAAGCTTTCAAAGCTTTCAGAATTGAATGGCCATTACCTTGATCTTTTCACCAAAAAGCTTATAAGCATATAATAATTATTAATGAAGATGATCAAATCATTGCACATCTTAGAACCATGATGTATCATAAAACAAATTGCTCCATAAATAGAATATTGACATTTAGCTTAGTTTTTTTTCAGGCTTGAAAGCTACATCTATTTTATATAATGTTGTGGAATTCTGTGATTGAAGTCCACATCTTATACTAATTGAATTTGAAAAACACTATTTTAGTTCAATTGAAATACTCACACCATTTCTGAGATTTTGCCAGAATAATTAAATGGGTCAGAAAATAATGGATTAAATAATGTAGGGAGAATTTCCAATGACTGTCCAAAAGGAAAATTTTAGTTTTAGTATTTACCTGACAATTGAGGTATAATCTTGTAATTTGCTCATTGTTTTAGGAGAATTTCTACCAGAGGAATCTCTGCTGCAACAGATTTAAATTAATAGTTGTTGCTGCAATTAACTGTAATTTTACATTGTAGTCTTGGTAATTGCCATTGCTATTTTCTTGGTTAATAGTGGTTCAGTATAATTGTCCATCAAGCAACGAACAATAACATCATTGCTTTTATATGATGCTATTACTAGTACTAATAGACTTATGATTGGGCTTATAACTGAGTTATTTAATTCAGATGCCTATGGATGCTTACTGTGACATGTTTTTCATTCTGAATACCATTATTAGAGGGCTTAATCTATAATTTGGCTAGATTTTCTAGGAGATCTTTGAGTGTAATTATAAATAACTAAAATTGAAATTACCTCGAAGTCTTTTTTGTTTAATAATAATAATAATAAAAAGATAGCTAATGATAGCAGTAGGACTTATATTAAATTCTCTTACTTTGAATCTAAACCATGGTATACCTAGTGTTTTATTTTTAAATGTCAGAAGCAAACATTGCTTGCAGGTGTTTATAGGCCCATTTTCTCCTGCACCCTGAGATATCTTTGCATCCTGAAAAACTAAAATTAAAAATTAAAATCTTGTGTGATTTTGCAAGATGTTTCTGAGATTTTATGAAATCTATCATTGGTATGGAATTGAGAGAGCGGGTACATTCCAAAGGAGTAAGATGCAACTCAGCCCAGATATTATGTGTGAGAGAAAGAGGGTGAAGAAGATCTTTCTAGTAGTTCATAAAATATGCTCTAGATTGTCGATGTAGAGTCTGTCCCCAGTCTGGAAAGATTTTGTCTATAGGTGTGAAACAATAAGGAACTCTGCTTGGAAGACTTGCCATGTGTTAGTCTTGGTTTTCAGACTGACATCAATTTTGCCAGACTGCAATATATTTTGTGAACTATTAGGGATGAGCTGTATTTTAATAATGGAGACAGCCTAACCCTAACCCTAACCCTAACCCTAACCCTAACCCTAACCCTAACCCTTACCTTTGTCAAAAGCAAAATAGGCACATTCTTCACATTTTTATATCATTTTTTGCATTGGTAAAAACTTTTCAAACTCTTACTTTTGGGATACGTTTTGGTCATGCTTCAACTTAGTTTTATCTAATAACCTTTCTTCTCCTTTTTCTCTTTGTTACTTTTGTTTTATTTATAACATAAGCCAAATTTTTCTGATGTGGTTTATTTTCTTTAATATCTAGATAGTTTTCAGTATTAGTATAAAGTAGTATCAAGATCTGTTACAAATACTGTATTTTTACAAGCATGATTTGGAAATGTTTTAAATTAATTTTAATATAGTCAGAGAAATGATAAGTAGGATTCCAAGGCATGAGATAGTAATGGAAAAGAAGCTCAAGATAAGTGGAAGCTCTAAAAGGATGTGATAATAAAAACACAATTGCAAAACAATGACAATGTGTATTAAAAAAATGAAGGACAACAAAAAAAAAGCCAATAAGGTGATACTAATAATAAAGATCTGGAAACCCAAAGGAAAAACTAAGCTTCTCTAACAAAAAAAATCCAGGAAATTGTGAAGGGTAACAAAATATAGCAAGATTAAACCCTGAGATTGATAGAATGATGTTCAGGGAATAGATCTTCACTTTGAATTAATTTAAATATCCATTCTGTGATACTGTAAGCACTTTGAAAGCAATACAGTAATTATTTGTCAAGAACAATTTTTTTGCCATGCTTATCACATTTTTGACAGTCCCGAACTATTTTCAAAATACTTGATCTGTCATCTAAACACTGTTTTAGGAGCCCAAGTAACATGAAAAATATCATTCATAAACATAAAACCGAAAGAACATAAAAAGCATAAAATTGAAAGAGCGTTCTCTTAATCATTTACTACATATTCAAACTTTTTATAACATGTATCAAAGGTGTTAAATATTCAGGCAAATTATATTATAACAAGTTCCATGTTAATAAAAAAATGCCACCTTTTGTAGCCAGAAACAACCATGAGTTTTAATAATCATTAGTGATCCTTAATCATGAGTTACACTGAGATAACTATCTTTTTTTCAGAAAAAAATGCTGATGTAGAAGGTACAGAATGTTTAATAAGTCCTCTCTGCAAATTGTCATTGAGAAATTACCTTAAATAGGTCATTTCTTGTGAACACATAGGATACTGGCATTTTGCCAGAATCCAAGTCTCTATAATTAACTTTAAAGCCCAGCCACAAGGCTGATAAGAAAATATTAATACTTCCTCTTTTCTAAAAACATCAGACAAGTCAAAATATTTTTCAGGTAAAACATGGGAAGTATTTTGTTGATTATTGAAAAATAGAAAAAGAGACCTTAGATCTTACACATGGTGTTTTCAAATTCTGGGAATGAATTGTAAAATTTCCTGATCTCAGATAATATGCAGATTGTGAATTTGAAGCTAAACAATATCCAAGATTACAGGGACACGTAAAGAAATATATGTCTGATAATCATAAAAAAGGGAAAAAAGAAATACTATGTTAAGAAATTTGGCCAGAGTGTAGGAGTTTTCAATCAATAATTTCTATTAACATTGGCGACCCTTTCAATGGGTAAGTCTTATTTGTGAACAGCAGTTGATATTATGATGTTGGCTATCTGGAAACAAGGCTGAAAGTTTTTTTTTCAGAGCCTATTTGAAAGCAGAGAATAACAGGTAAGGTTAATAGGTAAGATGAGCTGTTATTATTTTAAATTATATATTGAGTTTCCCCCATTTGCGAGAAAGCATCCTTTTGAGCATGGGATAGGGCACCTACTTTTATTCCATTAGTATGACACTTCACACCCTATTCAAGGTGGGAATGTGTAGCAGGGCAACCAGATATAAAATATGCAGAAGCTCCACTATACAAAAGAGGACTGAATAAGTATTTATATTATTCGTCTGCCGTTGGTGAGCAGAGGTAGGGAAAAGCTACTTCTAGATGGCACAGACTTTACCTTCAAACAGTCAGATGAACAGATGGAAGAAGTGGGATGGACAAAGTATAATGCCTCCTCTTCTTCCCATCAGGCATGTTTTTATTATCCCAATCTTCTCTTTGTTGCAGCACAGCACTATATCAATCCTTCTAGAGCAGGGGTTTCCAACTGGCAGCCCATGGGCTGGATGTGTCACGTGCAGGCCATACCCATCCCGGCTCCATAAAGGCAAAAAACATTGTGATACATCATATGACGTGATCGAGTTTGACACCTGTGTTCTAGAGTGTCCCATTGAAATATTGCATCTCATAATTCATTTGATAATTCCTTTGGTCATTGTTTAAATTAGGTAATTAAAGCGATTTTTCCCCCAATACACATTTTGAGTAAAAAAGCTGGAAATATGCCTGTGGTCAGCACTTTTAATAGGAAGAAAATCATCCATGCCTGCTTTCTTTTCCAATCACTTTCTGAAATTGTTAATTGATTTTCAGCTATTAGGAACTTTTGGATCAGCAGGTTTTATATGTTTTGGAATAAACAGCAAAAGGATTATTAAAACTTTGATTTTACAAAGTTAAAAAAGGACTAGAGGTTGAAAATTTGAAATAGAACCTTGGAATTAAATATATAGAATCCTTCCTAAGGGAAAATGCTTTTGCTTTGTTTTTGTTTTTTAAATAAGATTTTAAAAATAGGATTATCAAAGGAACCAGAAGGTACTAAAGATTACCATTAAAAGAGAACACTCAATTTCAACTTACAAATATAGAATGAAGCAAATATTTCAACATTGGACATACTGAAAGATATTTTTGAACAGTGGTCACAGACATTAATTTTAATAGTGTCTACCTCTATAGATGGATTGTTTCCTGCTTCAAGTTTCAACCATACACACTCAAATGCAGTTGCTATGGAGATAGCAATTTTACTTCAAGGCTGAAGTGATAACAGCAAACAAAGGGAATATAAACAAAACAGCAGCTTGCCTCAAGAGTCTGCTTTGAAATAGGAATGGACAGAAGAATGGTCCCAATCCAATCCAAGATTCCAAGAGTTAGGTCAGGGTTGTCAACTGGTTCAAATTTATTTCAGAAGCAGTATTCACAGGAATATCGCACAAGAGCTGGAGGTCAAATGTTTCCAGTAGAGGGAGCAGGGGCTGGACTGCTTTCTATATTTGACTACACTCAGCTGTTGCTAATCAAGAGGCTTATTTCCTTGCTTGGCAAGAAACCTGCTAGAACAAGGGTGTCAAACTGCCAGCCCAAGGGCTGGATGCATCATGGCAAAACCCACCCCATTGCCGGCAATGGAAAAAAAGTTGTGATATATCACATGACGTTATGAGTTTGACACCCCTGTCCTAGAACATCTCTACACTGCTCATTTCTCTACTTGTTGAGGGGGGGGAGGACTACAATCCCTAATCTTATTCTCACCTGGCTGTTCCAGCCAGCCTAACAGCATCTGTATTTGATTGGCCATATGTGATTCCTGGTTTAGTATCTCCTGAGGCTGATATCCCACAGGTTCAGCTGAAACAGCTTCTTCAGATTCAGTATCTGAATCCTGAACCTGGATCATGACTGCTTCTAACAAATGTTAGGGAAGGGAACAAATTCTACCCGGAAAGATTGAGGCTGATGAGAGTGGATTTAAAAATTACAATCTACAAAAATGACATGATAAAAGATATTGACATACAAAAGAAATCAATTGATGTCTTAAAAATTTAAAGGAATATACAAACAACAAACTATTAAAGTAATCTGGATAATTTTTCTATATTGGATTTATAAATTGGAGTTGTTAAGTTTTGAAAACATTTGTGAGAAGGAACAAAAAAAATGAAAACAAGTCAAGTTCTAGAACATTACTTGAAGGTACTAAAGATCTAGATTGTTATAAGTAAAAGGAAGGAATATAAAATTGCTTTATTTGATTAAAGTTAAAATGCTGTTATCTTTGGTAACCCTTAATGGACTTTTACTGACAACAAGATTGAAATGAGGAGGCTTTATGGATTTGTTTATAGATTTGTTTATCTAGATGGGATATGGAAAGAAGAGATCATTTTATATTTTAAGAAAAGATGAGTTACTTACATTGTTTACAGTGATGAAACTGGAAAGTCACTTTTTTGCATATTTTATTTTTCTTTACTATATTCTTATTTTATCTTTTTTTTTCCTTTCTTTTTTGCACCTTTTGCTTTTATTCTTTTTTTTAGTTTGTATTAATTTTTCCTCTTGTAATTTTAATCTTTAATAAAATTACTATAAAAAACATCCCATTTCATCTCAGGAAGTGTCTTCTGTTGTTTTCCATGAAATAGGAGACAATACTGAACTTAATTCATAATGTTAATTGAAAACAATGAATAGATTTTAGAAATCTTTGGACATATTGACTTTTTTTCCCTCTCTCAGTGGATCATTGCAATAATTCATTAAGGGAGTCACATACAACAAATTCTATTTCCCCCTTTTCAGTTATGCTTGAAGAAAACCTAATTAAATTTGTTTATTCTGCTTTACCCATAGTCAGGTTCTTAGAAATATAGAGGGAATAAATTCTGTTCTTGCAGTAATCTGTGCTGGATGCTTCTTTTCAATAGCTTCCTTTATTAAATGAAAGAAAAAATACATTTGAAATTTAAAAAATTTGTTGCATAGTTAAAGATGATTTTGTTTCATTGATGGCCATTCTGCAGATTGCTTTCAGAAACTCCCTTTTTACAGCCCTATAATCTCTTAAGTAGTAAGTTATAATGAGATAAAACCCACAGCATCCCCTTTTTTCCACAAGCATTTACCAATATGATTTCTTCTTCACAACAAAACTATGCTTATTCCTTATTACACTGTTCAGCTAGATATACAATAATTTGACTTTCCTTTCTAAATTTATCTTTATATATAAACTAAAAACTTCATTAATGCTTGAAGGCAATATTGTCCAGGTAGATCAAAATATTTCAAATAGTAAACATGGATTACATATATGTGTTTGTGTCAGCACTGGGGTAAAACAGATAGAAATTACAACAGATGAGGTAATTGCATTTTATTATAAATCTACATTAAAAGAATCTTGAAAATATGAAAATATACTGCTCCTTTACAGCATGAGAAACTAGGGAGTCTCATTCTATACACTCTCTTATTGTGGGCTATGCTGTCCCTTATCTGACCATTTCCTTAGCACGGTGATGGCGAACCTTTTAGAGACTGAGTGCCCAAACTGCAACCCAAAACCCACTTATGCATCGTCGGGTGCTGGGTGGGTGTGGCCCATTGGCTGGGTGTGGCCCATTGGCTGGGTGTGGCTGCGGTGGTAACGGCAGACTGGGTAGGACTAAAAAGTTCAATCAATCAATTCCAACTTTGCAAGATCTTTTTTTCCCGCAAGAAGTTGAAAATGACTGATTGATTGAACCTTTTTTTTTTTTTGCACACGGCGACAGAGGCCTAAAGTGAAAAGGTTTTATAAAACCCAGCTGAAGGCCTAGGACTGGGATGATGGCACACCTGCCTACAGAGAGGACTCTGAATGCCACCTCTGGCACCCATGCCATAGGTTCGCCACCACTGCCTTAGCAGTATCAGTCCTGTCTAGCAAGGTTTTTGCCACATACCCTTGCCATTTGTGAGGGGAACAGTATACTCATTTTGTTTATGTAAGAAGAAAGTTAATAAGAAAGGTGACCCTGTAGGTTATATTTAAACAAACATTTCTCAACATGTTACTTTTTCAGAGCTCCAAGATATTTAATAAATTAAAATGTTAGTGTGAAATATCTTTTTTTTTTTTTACAAAGCCTCACTTTGAAATAACAAAGCAGTTGTTATCCTCAGTGCATAAGCAAGGTTGAATTGTTCATTTGGTATGATGGAAATGAAGATGAATTTCTTTATTTGTTCATATACTGCAACTCTTCAATGTACTTGCAAATGGAGCTGAACATTTATAGCTAAATTATTAAAGCATAGTATATATATATATATTGAGATATACAATCACAGTCAATGCATTTTTTTTCCATTTTCAATCACAAATGATTGCCATACATTTGTACATAACCATAGGTCTTGATGTTAAGGGTGCATAGGGCAGGAGCTAATTGTATACAGCAGAATTCGTACGTAGCAAGGATGGACAACTTACTGTTGCAGTTCCTCAAACTACTCTGAAATAATCCTAATCCTAACAAAGTCTGAAATATATATATATTTCCATTGCAATTACTGAAGAACATAAGAGATTGTACACTTCTTTTAGACAAACATAAAATTACATCATGACATTCTAGAACATTTAAGTTTATGACATTCCCCAAAATGATTGCTGAAAGGTAGGAATTTTTCCTTTTCCTACTGATGATTGGCTGATTTTGCTGCCAGAGCTGGTTCTCTGGCAAAGCTGCTCTCTGGATTTCAATGGGAGCACTTAGGAATGACCCAGACAAATTTTGGATGGCTATGGACACATCTGGGAAGAGGAGTCTAGAAAATTCCAGTTCCCTTTGAAAGAGGTCAAACAGTCAGTGTTGTGTCCTGAGCCTGCTGAAGCGTTCAGCAGGCTCAGAAATGTTGCAAATGGTCCTGGGCAGAACAAAAGCTGCCCAGGACCAGACTGGCCAGCTTCCTATTGGCTGACACTGTCTGGGTTCAGGACTCTATAAAAGGCTTGCATGGCTTTTGCTGCTTGCTTGGTTGTAAGGAGATCAATAAAGAGATTACTTGTTCATTATGTGTCTTCGTCAATTGCCTAAGAACCGAATACATAAAACTGGCGATGAAGGTGGGATCCCTGCAAGCAAGAGAAACAAATAGGACTCACCAAGAAGGTCCTGAAGACTGGGAAGACGGCGTCCTGCATTCGCGACTCAGCCTGCCAGTACAGCTTTGCTGGTGGTGAGCTTGGCAAAAGGACACTTTCCCCAAATACTAGCTTGCAGGGAGGCAATTAGCAAAGGCCGTAAAGGATTATGATGTCGAAAATTGGCTGCTTGACGGACTTTGATGTCTCCACCCGGAGAGATGGAATTCGTATGTAGCAAGGATGGACAACTACTTTAGAGTGAATCAAATCAGGGAAGACGGCCTGAAAGCGGCAACTCTTCTGTGCGCCTGTGCCCAGGAAGCATTCGACATTGCTGAAAATCTGGTGGCCCCTGCACTTCTGGAGTCAGTAACTACACTGACTTGAAGGAGATGCTGAAGGAACATTTCCAGCCCAAATTGTCTGTCATCGCTTGGAGGCACGTGTTCGAGCAGAGAGACCACAGGCCGGGTGAATCTGCTGCGGACTTCATTGCTGCCTTAAGACAAGCGGCCAGGCCTTGTGAGTTCAAGGACCTGGAAGAGAGGCTGCGAGATTGTTTTGTGTGTGGCCTATAAAGTAGAGAACTGCAACAGAAGATCATTGCGAAAGAAGAAGTATTGTTTCAAGATGCCTTAAGAGAGGTTGCAGCTGAAGAAGCAGCAGGCGGCGCTGTGAAGGCTTTGTGGCTTGCCAGGAACCCTCCAGCCACCGCTACCGTCCATCAAGAGGACGCTTGAGAAGATTCAGAAGCAGATCCTGAAGAGGAGGTGGACAGACTTCACCAGCCAGCAGAAAGAAGGCCTAAGGGGTGTCCAGACAAGGCCCCAGCATCTCCTCAATGCTTCGGGTGCGAAGGACGCCACAAGCGAGCTGACTGCAGATTCCGCTCCACCATTTGCCGGGCATGTGGCAGACAAGGCCACATTGCCTCCATCTGTTTGGGTCACCAGAAGGTCCAGCCTCAGGAAGAATTGCTTCAGAAAGGTACCAGGGTCCCCAGCCAACACAGGGTGGGTTTCTGCGCATCGTGCAGGAGTATTCTGAGGACAGGGACACACAAGCCCCTTAAGAAAAAACTTCACATTGACGTGAAGTTGCAAGGGGTTCCCTTATCGATGGAATTGGACACAGGGTCCGCTCTATCAATAATTTCACTTGACACCTTCAAAAGGATTTGCAGCAGTAGTGGCCTTCAAGTCAAACTCAGGCCATCGAATTTAATCCTCACTGACTTCCAGAATTCCAAAGTCAGTGTGAAAGGGGAGGCTATGCTCAAAATGCAGCATAAGAATTTTGAGGGCTTCCTAGATGTGGTAGTTGGGGGTGAACGCACAAGTCTTATTGGACTCGATTGGTTCGAGGCCCTTGGAATCCAAGTGACTGGGCTTCACAGCTTGCAAACGTTGGGTCTTGCAGAAGTCTGCAAGGAGTTTGCTGATGTGTTTAGCTCAGAGCTTGGCTCCCACAGGGGCCTCCCATTGCATTACGTTTAGACCCAACTATCACGCCCATCAGGATCAAGCCTAGAAGGGTGCCTTTTACCCTCAAAAGCAAAATAGATGCAGAGCTGGACAAGCTGCTCCAGCAGGGCATCTTAGAACCTGTGGACTCTAGTCCATGGGAAACCCCCATTGTAACACCTTTAAAGCCCAATGGAGAAGTCCACATATGCGCAGACTATAAGTGCATACTGAATAAAGCATTGCAACAGCACACATATCCCATGCCTGTTGTAAGCCACATTCTGGTCTCCCTTAAAGGGGGGTGCCTTTTTGCAAAACTTGATTTGGCACACGCCTATCAACAGCTGATGAGGCAACTGCAGAGGCCCAAACGATTGTAACACATAGAGGGGCCTTTAAGGTAAAAGACTGCATTTTGGGGTTAATGTAGGCCCAGGCATATTTCAAAGTGTCATGGAATGCACACTTCATGGTATTCCTGGGGTCTGTCCCTACTTTGATGACATCCTCATTTCTGGGGAGTCATCTCAAAATTTAGCAGAAAGATTAAGGGCTGTATTGCTTCATTTTCGCCAAGCAGGCCTTAAATTGAAGCAAGACAAATGCAAAATAGGAGTCACTTCCACTGACTTCTTAGGCTTCAGGATTGATGCTCAAGGCATCCACCCTGCTGAATCCAAACTTCAAGTGATTCAGCAGGCCCCAAGTCCCAAGTCCAAGAGTGAGCTGTAAGCTTTCTTGTGGCTCTTAAATTTCTACACACATTTCTCCCACATAAGGCTGCAGTGGCAGAGCCATTACACCGGCTCTTAGACAACCAGACTCCATGGCAGTGGACTAAAGTCCATGAAAGGAGTTTTAATGAGGTTAAGGCCTTGCTCTCTTCAAATGCTGTATTAGTGCATTTCAATGAGCAACTGCCGGTGTGCATCGTATTCAATGCATCTCCTTATGGGGTGGGAGCAGTACTTAGCCACCTGAAGGCTGATGGGACACAAGTCACTGTAGCCTACTACTCAAGGACTCTGTCATCTGCAGAGTGTAATGATGCTCAGATTGACAGAGAAGCTTTGGCCATAGTGGCTGGCATAAAGAAATTCCATGATTTCTTATATGGCCACCACTTCATGGTCTATACAGACCATAAGCCTCTACTGGGTTTGTTTACAACCAACAAAGAGACACCACACATTGTTTCTCCACATATGCTGAAATGGTCAATTTTCCTGTCAGCATATGATTATACACTCATTCACAAACCTGGAAAAGAGATGCAGACGGCCTCAGCAGATTAACTCTCAAACAAATAGAGGCAGATCCTGCTCCTGCTATTAACATTCTTTCCATTCAGGAGTTTCCTGAATCTCCCCTCAATGCTAGGGACGTGGCTGCAGAAACTGCCACTGATCACACGCTCACATGCATACTGACATGGGTCTTGTCAGCTTGGCCTGACGTGTCCAAATACAGAGTTTCAAAAATTCTGGCAAAGGAAGCACAAGCTTTCTACATTCAAAGGGTGCCTATTATAGGGTAGTAGGGTAGTCATCCCAGCCTCATTGAGGTCTAGAGTCTTGCTCTCTCTGCATGAGGGACATCCAGGAATAGTAAGGATGAAAGCGCTTGCGCGCAGCCACCTCTGGTGGCCTGGGCTCGATAAAGACATCGAGGCTCAGGTTCATGGGTGCCAAGTGTGCCAATAGTCATGGCCTGAAATGCCTCAGGCCCCAGTACATAGGTAGGAGGAAACACAAGGGTCCATATAGATTATGCTGGGCCCTTTCAGGGGCAATTCTTCCTTCTCCTTGTTGACAGCCAAGTGGCTAGAGGTTGTTCCTGTTTCCTCCACCATTACTGTCAGGACTATCCAGGTGCTGAGAGAAATTTTCACCTCCCATGGACTTCCAGATGTCCTGGTTTCAGATAATGGCCCCCAATTTACCTCTTTTGAGTTCCAGGCTTTTCTTCAAGCCAACTTCATCTGGCATGCGACTTCTGCTCCCTTCCACCCATCTTCCAATGGCCAAGCAGAGAGGATGGTGTGCACTACCAAAGATGCTCTCAAGAAACTGACTTATGGTAACTGGCATCACAGGTTAGCAGATTTCCTTCTTGCATACTGCACCACACCTTGCACAGCCACAGGAAAGAGCCCAGGAGAACTCTGCTGGGGTCGCCGCCTCATCGCCAAACTGGACAGGTTGCACCCAGACTGGGTGGCTTCACAGGTGTCACAGCCGCGGGCACCTAGGAGACTTCAGGGGGGCAATCCAGTTTGGGCTAGGAACTATGGGCCTGGACATCTCTGGGTTACAGCAGTGGTATGCAAGGTCTCTGGGCTGCTGTCATACGAAGTGGCCTTGGATGACGGATGTGTCATCCGCAGACATATCGACCAACTGCGCTGGAGGCTTCACAGCAACACTTCCGCTCCTGGCTCTGCTCTGGGGGGGGGGGAGAAGGACCATAATATGCGTTCTGGTTCAGTTTCCCAATTTTAGTAGTGTCTCACAAGCTGATGAGACTGCTGTTGCAGGGTCATCTCAGGGTTCCACAAGCTGATGAGACTGCTGTTAGAGGGTCATCTCAGGGTTCCGCAAGTGCTCCGAATAGGAATTCTCCGGAATAGGGGTCATCCCGCACATCAGTTATTGCTCCAGACAGGGACTCGCACCGGGGGTATCCACACAATTCAAACACAGCCCTAGACAGGGAATTTCACCAGGGGCACTCATACAGTTCAGTTATTGCTCCAAAAAGAAAGTCTCCAGGAAGGGGGTTTGCCATGGAGGCGGCTCCTGACTCTGGCACCTTCAGCACGTACACAGGGGCTATTGAGTACTGGGGCACTTCCGCCACTTAGGCCACTCCAGCTGCTGGCCTTGGGCTTGAGGGACAGTGTTCCCAAGAGGAGTCCATTGTGGACTTGGGGACCTCCACCTCTCCAAGGAACTCTGGCTTGGACTTAGAGGGTCCAGCCAGTCAGCAGCTGGGTGGGTCACCTGGGTCTTTGGGGCATCAAAGTCCTGGTCTGCCTAGCCTGGTAGGCGAGCTGGCAGGCCAGGCACACTCACCGGCTATCAGAAGGTCACAGAGGGCTAAGGGCCCACCTAAACATCTTGAGGACTATGTGAGGTTTCTGTCAATTCTAAGGGAACCTTACTGGTCCTTAAACAAGATGTAGAGTAAGCACTCAGTGGAGGAGTGTTACCTTTAAATTATTAGTTGTTGTATTTCTTTTATAAGATATTAATGTAAGAGTGTTCTGCCTGTGTACAGACTATTGTGATGTCCACTAACCCCCACTCCCTTGAACACATGTACCTGTGCTGTTACATCATAAGGTATATTGTTTTATCTAGGGGGGAGGGATGTTGTGTCCTGAGCATGCTGAAGCATTCAGCAGGCTCAGAAATGTTGCAAATGGTCCTGGGCAGACCAAAAGCTGCCCAGGACCAGACTGGCCAGCTTCCTATTGGCTGACACTGTCTGGGTTCAGGACTCTATAAAAGGCCTCCGTGCCTTTTGCTGCTTGCTTGGTTGTAAGGAGAAGATCAATAAAGAGATTACTTGTTCATCATGTGTCTTCGTCAATTGCCTATGAACCGAATACATAAAAGTCAGGGCATCCATTTTCATTTAAGCATTTCATTTTCTAAGCATGCTGTTTACTTTTGAATTTATTGCTTTGCTTTTTGACTTTAAAAGTTGACTGGCTGGTTGAATGCTGATTTGCTTTAAACTCTTGTTGGATTTAGCTTTTTTTCCCCTTTTGATTTATATTGTTGTTTTGAATAACTGTTGCTTTTCCATATGGAAACATGGCATGTTCATGGATGGTGAAGTGCTTTTATCTGATTTACATCAATATTATATTTTTACCACAGGGTTTTGTACTTGATTAACTTGCAAAATATTTTGAGCTTACTTTAATTTTTCTTTTAACTTTAGATTGACATATCCAGAAAATATCTTCCCTGCCCCTTTAATTTATTTCTTCACTTTGCTTCAGCATTCTTTGTTTCCTGGCTAACTTACACAGAGCAACAATGCATTGGATTACAAACAAATATGGCTGGCTGAAAAGACCGTTTGCTAACATACAATAGTTATTTGAAAGCTTCTTTAAAAAGTTTAATGAAATGATAATGGTTGTGGAAAATATTCAGAGGCATGTTGTTCTAGAATTAGATTCACAAAAGGAATGTGATTTGGAACTAGTTAATTCATCAGAAAGAAATTGGGATCATATAGTTTTAGAATTAAATGAGCTGATGGCATACTCCTCTTCGAAGTTCAAGCCTGCAGTTTTTACAACAGCAGAAATTATACTGAGTGAAGAAGCAATTGTCTTTCCCTAGAAGGATTGAAGGAGGTGGGGAGTGGATTTATCATACTTGTTTAAGAACCAATTTTATCTGGACTTTGTTGGGAAAATAGACCAACTTTGGAAGTTGAACTTATTATATTTAGTCAAGCAACAATTTAGTCAAGCAACAATCTATATATTGTATTAATGACAAAATAGTTAACAGGAAGACCAATAATAATAAAGAAAAACAAGGTTAGAGTTTCAAAACCCTCTGTTAATAAACTAGTATTGTGAACAACTCATAGAAAATTTTCCATGACATCTTATCTATCCCAATCATCCCAAAAGTTAACAGTAATTCATCCTGGATCAAATATACATATTTGTTTCTTAATGCCATCAATATAATATATAAATGACAGGTTAGTAATTTGCAAATGGATTTGTTAGTTTAAAATCATTTGGGCTTATTTCGCAAGGGGTGAGAAATTAATTTTGTAGTAATGTATTAATCAGTATTCAAGTAGGGGGATAATATATGTATAGGTGTTAGGGTTTTTTTCTTCTTCAATGCACTTTTTAAATGTCTTCCTTGTTTTGTGTTTTTATTTGTTTTCTTTAATTTTTTGGAGTTTTGTATTTTATTCTTTTTTTAATAAAATAAAATTTAAATTAAAAATATTTAAGTTTATAAAGTCTTTTTACATTTTCATTTTTAAAATATAAGATCCACCATCACCAATATAAAATACTTCCTATGCTCTATTATTCTACATAATTGTCCAGGAATGTATAATTTGGGTGAGATCAGAAGTTACATTTCTCCTTTGGGTAGCCTATTGTATAACTTTAGTCCATAACTGAGCAAATCCTTAGCCAAGAATTGGGCAAAGTTAGAACAGAAGGACAGGCAAAAGTACTTGAGACACTGCTGAAGGGAAGAAGGCTTCCTTGCTTTGAGGTATGTGGTTTCATAAAACATATGCATCAGAGCAGGTCTGGAAGGGGGTTCGTGATTCAAATTGAGAAAACATGATATTCTAGCAAAAACATAAGATACTTCCCCCCCCCCCAAGAATTAGTCTTTGAAGACATTTTGGATAATGTTTAGAAACAATAATAAAGTGTAACAGAAATCTGTAGATCTATCAGTTTAACTCAGTTATTTAGGAATAACTTCTAAAATGAAATCTAGAGTTTCAAATCTATTTTAAACAACTTGCTTAATAATCAAACTGAAAACAGAAAAGTTTCAAGGTTGGCTGACACTGTAGAAAAGCCTATTCAGTCTTGCAAAGATTGCTCAATTATATAATCAATTTCAGACAAGCACAAGGATTTTTATGTACCAAAAAAGAACAGAGCTTTTATTGAATCTTTACTTGCTCTGCCCCTTGAATATTATCTTTTGAATATAATTAGATTAGATACTCAAGCAGTCCCAGTTGTTCCTTGAAGTTGCTAGGTCAGCCGATTAAATACTATGCCTCTGGCTATGCTGCTTAAAATGCTTGTTTTATGCTTACTTTCAGAACTAAAACTTTAAATCCATTTAGTCTAGGCTTCACAGTATTTAGAGTTTTCATTATTAAATTTTGCTAGGTACGTGCATATCTATGACATATAAAGAAAATGCATAGCAAATTAATATGCTTTATTTAAAAAAATCAATATACATAATGTTGCCAGATTTAAAAGGAATTCAGAGCAAGATTCCACCACAAGCTTTTCTAAATGTAGACAAAATGTGGGAAAAATAGAACAACACAGTTAATTTGTTGTTAATTATAATGTTTACTACCTGGTTTAAAGTAAATTCTAAACAGGTTTCCCTAATATTGCAATATATTATTAACTGTTATTCCATTAACTGTTGAGCCCTGCCTTCACTGAATCTAAATGTATGTTCATAAAACATCACTCTGACAGATGGATCTTTTTTTTTTTGGTACTAGGTTTCAGAATCTCTCTCAAATTCATCCTAATGTCCCAACTGATCCGAATCCCTGGCTTCTTAATTCTCTCACCATCTGGAATATAACTTGGAAGTAGGTGTCATTCAGCTTGATGGTTCTATACCCAGTTATCACAGGTGAATGCTCTTATTTCAGTTTTAAAAAATGATAAAAAGGCATTGTGGGAATTGTTGCTGCTTAGGTCTCTTGGGATCTCCAGACATTTTCTGAGAACTTCACCTAACACAGCAGGACATATTATCTTTAGAACTGTATGAGATTTCCAGTTTGATTCAGCAACAGAATTATGTTGAAAATGTCTCATTTAGAACAAAGCCACATAGCCAGTTTAATGGACTCTGAAGGGAAATTTTATTCTTTGACTTTGCACCATTACTCTATTGATTGTTACATAAATCTACTATAGATTTTAGATCAGTGATTCTCAACCTTTCTAATGCTGTGACCCCATAATACAGTTCCCCATATTGTGGTGACCCCCAAGTGGGTGTGGCCACCAATAAGAGGGAGTAGGACAGCTAGGGAAAAGGCAATAAAATGGCAGACAGCATGGTTTGGTGACCCCCGTGAAATGGTCATTTGACCCCAAATGGGGTCCCGACCCACAGGTTGAGAACCACTGTTTTAGATGAATGACAACAAACTTTGTGACTCATCTATTTTGGTACATGCTAGGATACTTTTTTTCTGTGGAAAGCCACAGAATACACACACACACACACACACACACACACACACACACATATATATACACACACACACACACACACACACAGATCAACTCTCTGAAGAGAGTTAAAGGAGTTATATATATAACTCCTTTAAAGGTGGAGATATGATATATCCTTTTTTACCTTTATGATATATATATATATATCATAAAGGTAAAAAAGGATATATCATATCCTATCATAAAGGTAAAAAAGGATATATGCTGTGTTATCTTCATTTTAGATGTCAAAAGGGTCTTTCTCTCTGTCTCTCTGTCTCTGCTCTCCCCCCCCTCTCTTTCTCTCCCTCTTTCTCCCCCCCTCTCTCCCTCTCTCCCATCTTCTGCTCACCTGGCAAGCTGGCTTCAAGCTGTTCTCCAACAAGCTCAGAGGTAGGCAATCTCGGCTCTTTTATGACTCATGGACTTCAATTCCCAGAATTCCTGAGTCAGAATAGCTGGGCTAGCTAGCTCTCTCTTGCCCTTCCTGCTTCCTGTAGAGATGCAGCAAAGGGAGGAGCCACGCCCAAAAAGATTTTCAGCCGCAGGTTGGGAACCTGTGGCCTATATAAACTAAACAATAGAATAAAAATAGTACCACTACAATTCTTAATTTAACCAACCAAACTGAAATAATTTTTCAAATAATTTCTAATACCATCATATTTGAGAACATTTAACAAAAAAATCCAATCTATAGCATGTAATGAAAAAATAACAACCATCCATGTAAAACTATTCAATAATTTTAGAATCATAAAGAGTGGAAGAATATGCTTTTAAAGCTTGAAGAAATCACTAAGAATCATAATCCCTACAATACAGTTTAATATGATGGTTATAGGAAAAACATAGGAGACGGACGAGGATAAAAATACAACTAAGAAGAGAAAAAAAGTGCAGGCCAACTACATACGGCTGAACCAATCAGGCCCCATAACAAGATCAAGGAGCCGAGCGCAAACCTCGGCACGCCTATAAAAAGACTTTCTCATTCTCTGGCATGCCAGCCCTGAGGATGCCGGCAGGTGACGGCGAAAGCTTGGCGCTTTTTAAAACTTTTATAGTTTTAACCTATTAAAAACTTCCTTAGTTTTTATTACCCTAGTGTTCATTTTTATATTTTATTATGAATATCCCTAGGGTTCACATTTTTAACCTTTTTAATCGCGAAAAACATATTGCAGATAACTCCAGACCAGTGAGGAAATAAAAGCACAGGTACATTTTAAAACTGTTATCCTAAGTGGCATGCAAAACAAATTTGCATGTTGAAGATCAATAGTTATTAAGCTTTGCAAATCCTTTTTAAAAAGAAATTCAAAACATGCAATACTGCATTCAAAGAATACTTCTAAATAGTTAAAGCAACTATATTCTTTCTATATTCTTTCCCTAATTAAAATCTGACCAAAACGGCTGTACAGGCACGCATGGTAAAACTGCTGGGAGAAGCCCTATAATTCAGAAGAAAACATAGTTCTGTATACTCTGAAACACCTCTTTTTAAGGATTCTCCTAGCTATAATTTCTCAATTAAATTTGATGAGAAAGGTTGGTTGTTTAATAACAAATTGATATTATTTTACAGTATCATTCATTCATAATGACAATATGTGTTCAGCCCCAGCCTTTTTATGCACATGATATCCTTTGATTTCCTGATATAATAGGTCAAAATAGTCTCAAGGTCAAATTAAATCTAAAATGAGACAAAGGAATCCTTGATGAATTGCATAAGACATTTTGTAGGTAAAGAGAAGAGTCAGTTTGTAATAACTATAGTCCGGGGATTAAAATTGTAAACATTTGATAGAGGAAAAAAAAGAATAGAATTCATATTTGGCTAAAGCTTGCTTCCAACAATTGACTAGAAACTATCAAAGGATTTTTCGGCTTTCAGTGAAATCACCCCTGCTGATTTTTTCAAAGTATATATCCAAAATATCAGCTTGCAATCTAATATTGGCCAAGATTTGCTGCTCTTTCATAACAGCAAATTGTTCACAGGCGTATTATTGTATATATATGATATGGTTGTTATCAAAATGTTGGCATCAATATTTAACAAGGAAAGTAAACAGCTTTTCAGTTTTTATAGATATATGTACAGTTCCTATTTCTTAAAATGCTAAGGTACAATTAGATAGCCAGTACAGAAGGCACTGCCAGAGAGTTATTTTAAAAAAAATACATTATTTAAAAATGATTTTCTTCCTTCAGCACTATTGACTCAGAATTATAAAGTTGAATGAATGAACGACTATGAGTGTGCACACACACCCATATACACAGACACACACCCATATAGATTATATATATACATATATGTACATATATATTCACAAGTCTTACTTATATTTGTCTCAGTTATTTAACTTTGATGAAGACATATTGCTAAACTGGCAATTGTCAAGCCCCTGGGCTTGCCATGGGCCGGGTGACGGGGAGCACACAGCCAGCAGCCGACGGATGTCCGTGTAGGAGCCCTGCACATGGCCCAACTCCCGACAGTCAGCTGGGAGTCGGGTCGGAGTCTGAAGTTTGGCGGTGGACCAGCGAGGCCACTACACACTGCCCGGTTCCCGACAGCCAGCTGATAGTCGGGTCAGCACGTGCGAGCCAGCTGGGGGTCGGCAGAGATGCCCTGCGCTGCCCGACTCCCAAAGGTTGGCTGGGAGCTGGCCCAGCCTCTGCGCGTCGGCCTGGCTTCTGGCGGTCAGCTGGGAGTTGGCCCAGCTCCCTGCCAGCAGCTGAGGCTCGGCATGGCTGTCAGATGCCGCGAGTGCCTCCCCCTGAAGAACGGAATGCTAGGACTGTTCCTGCCACTGGCTGGACGTTTGGGCCAAGCCAGCCGGACGAGGGGGTGATTGTTCCTCACCTTGGCTGCCTCTCCCTCCTGCCAGACACAGGGGGGGAGGAGGCAGAATGCTGCCTGGTTGCCAACAAAGACTCCTAGAACAGCAGAGGCTACATGGGCACGTCTGAAGGGGAGGAATGCAGATGTTGAACTGCGCCTTTTCTCCATATGGACCGGATGCTGGTTTGCTGATTGGGGTGGGGTTGGTGGGTGGGGCACATCTATGTAAAGCACTCCCAGTGCTGACTTTTTCTTTGCATTAAAGTTTGCTGGTCATGTGTTCCTTCTGTGTTTGGAGTTTGTTGGTAGCTTGCAGAGGACAGTTGACAGTAAGTCAGCACTCCTTAATTGTTTTCTTGTTCCCCTTTTATTGCCTGTTGTTGTGGAACTTCTACTGAGATGGCTGAGGGTAAACAGGAGGCCTCTCCGGTAGCAGACGAGGCTGACCCTGCTGGAGGAACAGGGCCTGAGGCTGAAACCTGGGATGTGCAGCCAGTAGTCAGGCCCAAGGTGGCAGAGCCATGGCTTGTAGCCTCTACAGGTGAGGTCCAGGGGACTGGGGCTCCTGCAGCATCGGGGGACTGGTGGCATAGCCCTGTATTGGCCCATATGGAGCCCGGATGGGCGACTACACCGGGGTTTCAGGCCTCTTTGATGGACTGGCGGGAGAGGGGTCTGACAGGAGAGGATGAGGATGAGTGGAGCTACTCCACCGCTCTTGGCCAATATACCATGGATGTTTTGAGGGACCGGTTCGGGGAGGTGGGGTACCAAGACATCTCCTCATGGCCACAAAGGACGGCTACAGGAGAAGATGCCTCATGGCGCCGGATGGAGGTACCAGCCAGACATCCCGACTCAGGCCGGTTCCATTTGGCCAGCCCGCAGCTGCGACATACTCCTGTTCCAGACGTTTCCACAGTAGGAGGGTCTACTATGGGTGCAGCATAGGCCCAGTCTCAAGCCGCGGGGAGAGGCCAGCCAGCATCTGATCCATGGGGGCTGCCTGCTGGGAGGAGCTCTGACCAGCAGGGCACGGGCTCCAGCACACAGAGCCCACCGACTATGGCTGACGCCCTAAGAGGCCCGGCCCAGCCTATAGGACCCTGGAGTCAGGGACTGATGTGGGCCCCACCACCCTTACCAATAACATTTGATGGGCATCCGGATCACCTGGCAATGTTTCTAAGCCATGCACTTAGCCACCTGGATCGGTATGCCCGATTCTACCCATCCCAATGGGCCATGGTGGTGGTGATTTCAGCGGGATTGCAGGGTGAGGCCATGGCATGGACGGCAGATCTGCTTAGCGACCATGCCCAGGAGTTGGCTGACGTTGGATTATTGCTGGACGCATTGTGCTCCCGCTTTGAGGACACTTCCTGAGTTCAGCGCGCTGAGGCGGAGTTGCTCACACTGAGACAACGTGGCCGGCGGGCTACCGATTACGTCCGTGACTTTCATAGGGTTGCAGGGCGACTGCGCTCCTGGCCTGAATGCCTACTCATCCACCATTTCTGGGCGTGTTTGGACTGAGTGTTGCGTCAGGCTTGTGTGTTCTGGGGGGTTCCCAGTCATCTCCAGGACTGGTTCCGGGTAGTCATAGACCTGGACACTGGTCTGCAGGAGTTCCGGGGCTGAGGAGAGGATCCGGTCATGTCAGGAAGACCAATGGAGAAGTCACAGGAGGGGGGGGAGACGGGTCCCACCCGCAGGTCTGGTCTCCTCTGATCCTTCCACCAGAGTGCCCTTCCACTGTTTTCGGTGCAACCAGCTGGGCCACAGAGCAGCGGACTGTCCAGCCCTGAGCCCACAGGTTTCCTCCACGACATCTGGAAAAGCCACTCCTGGGGCCAAAAGAACACCTGACAGGTCAAGGGTGGCGCAGCAGCTGGGAGCAGTTATACCCCAATGGTTGCTCCCGTGAAGGAGGAGGAGGCAACAGCAGCAACGAGGTACTGTCTGGTGGCTGACGACTGTGAGGACAACATAGCCAATGATCCTATGGTAAGTGAGCCCATAATGGCCTTTGTTGTGCCTATAACACTGACTAACCCACAGACAGGGAAGCGGAGGGGCTACCAAGCCCTCATAGATTCAGGGTGCACCCGGTGCTTGATAAGCAAGGCGGTGGCAGCGGAGAGTGGGAACAGAGTACAGCGGCTAGCCTACCCTATCCGGTTCGAACAAGTGGATGGGTCTCTGTTAGGAAGGGTGTCAGCTAGTCTCATAACGGAACCCGTCCAGCTAGACATGGGAACCCATTGGGAGGTCCTCCGATTCATAGTCGTCCCATCCATGACTGAGACGGTGATCTTGGGCTTGGCCTGACTGGACATATGGGGCCCTATGATATGGTGGGAAGGGGGATATCGGAGACTGTGTATCGGGGTGGGACCCCAGGCCCCCAACCAAGATCTTGGGGAAAAGGGGGCAGAGTGCAAGGAAAAGGGACCAGAATTGACGGGCTCCAGGCAGGAGGCCCTCTTCCTGGCAGTGTATAGCGATCTAGCTGAGGTGTTCAGTGAGAGGAAATGCAACATCTTGCCGCTCCACTGTGCTACTGATTGCGCAGTTGATATCCTGCCGGGGGCGAAACTGCCCAAGCCCCGAATGTATGCCATAACACCTAGGGAGTTGGAGGAGCTATGGCATTATATAGACCAGAACCTGGCTCAGGGGTTCATCCAACCAGCTCGGTCACGAGTAGCTGCCCCAGTCCTGTTTAAGGAGAAAAAGGACAATTCCCTTCGACTCTGTGTGGACTTCTGTGGAATTAACGCTGTGTGTGTGGATCACCTTTACCCACTCCCGTTGATGAGAGACCTCCTGGCCCATTTGGGAATGGGGCACATGGACTACTTGGGTTATAGGATATCGAGGGACGGTGCAGAGATGGACCCACACAAGGTGAAAGCTATATTGGAGTGGCAGGCGCCCCGCACTCATCACCAGCTACAAAGTTTCCTGGGCTTTGCCAACTTCTACTGGCACTTCATTCCCTCTTTTGCCACGGTAGCCCTTCCTCTGACTGACCTGTTGTGCATGAAGCACACCATGAGTAAGCCGCGTCCTGGATAATCACTGGTATGGTCTATGGCCTATCAGAAAGCATTCGAGGACCTAAAAGCCCTGTTCACCAAGGAACCGGTCCTACTCCACCCAGATCCTGAAAGGCCTTTTGTGGTCCAGGCTGACGCCAGTGATGTAGCTGTGGGGGCTGTGCTGTTACAACGGAACGGCCAAGGGTTGTTGGAGCCATGTGCATACATGTCGCAGAAGTTTACAGCTGCTGAAAGGGCATGGGCGATTTGGGAGAAGGAGGCCTTTGCAGTGTGTTGGACTATCTCGATGTGGAGGCATCTGGTGGAGGGGGCAACCAAACCATTCGAGGTGTGGATCAACCACAAAAACCTTGAGGTTTTACAGACACCAAGATGCCTATTGCCTAAACATGTCTGGTGGGCCCAATACTTCCATCAATTTCAGTTCACCCTGAACTATGTACCGGGAGAAAGGAACTTCTTGGCCGATGCGTTGTCCCACATGCCCCAATACCACAGCAGGTGGGAGGAGGTTGTACAAGCAATCATACCTCCCTACCAACAGGGCGTAGCCCAAGAGGTTCCTTGCCAGTTGGCGGGTGATCTGAACCAACAGCTGCAAACGGCAGTTCAGAACAACCCTTGGTTGAGGGACCACCCAGGCCTCCTGACACGGAGGGATGGTTTGGTTTGGAAAGGCAATAAATTGTATGTCCCAGAACTCCTGAGGCACGTAGTTCTTAAGCGATGCCACGATGCCAAGCAGGCTGGCCATTTTGGATTTCTGAAAACATTGCATCTTGTGCGATGTCAATTCTGGTGGCCTCGGGTTAAAGCGGACATAGAGACTTACGTGAAATGATGCCATGTCTGTGCCATGACCAAGCCCCGTACTGGAAAGCCATTAGGTTTATTGCAGACAGTAGCAGATCCAACCTGACCATGGGAGGACATCGCCATGGACTTCATTGTAGATTTATCAGAGAACCGAAGGTACACAGTCATCTGGACTGTAATCGACCTGTTTTCCAAACAGGCCCATTTTATTCCTTGCAAGGGGCTACCATCGGCCCAATGATTGGTCGGGTTGTTTATAGACCCCCCCATGTCCCCATGGGGTCCCCCGATGTATTATATCGGATCGGGGATGCAGTTTACTGCACGGTTCTGGCAGAACTTTGTTAGATACATAGGGTCATCCCAGGGTCTCAGCGTGGCATACCACCCCAGCACCAATGGAGCGGCTGAGCGAACAAATGCCATGGTGGAGCACTACCTATGATGTTATGTCTCATACCAACAAACAGACTGGGTAGGCCTGCTCCCATTTGTCGAAGTGGCCTATAACAACATGGTGCATAGCAGCACAGGGTTCACTCCATTCCGGGTGGTGCATGGGGTGGATTTTGTTCCAATCCCTGAGTGGTCCCAGGGGACCCCCTTGCCATGTACACCCCAGGAGTGGATGGAGTGAGTAGAAGGACTGTGGGGCAGGATTAAGGAAGCATTGGTAAAAGTGGGGGCAGAAACGAAGGTACAGGCTGACAAAAAAGGGCTGAGTACAAGCCTTTTCTGGTGGGTGACTGGGTGTATCTATCCACCAAGTACCTATGTTCGGGGGTGCCCTGTAAGAAACTGGGTCCCAAGTACATAGGTCCCTTCAAGGTGATTCAGATCATAGACCTAGTAACCATGAGGTTGCGGCTGCCTCGCGCCCTTGGGAAGGTGCACCCTGTATTCCATGGGAGCCTACTGAAGCCAGTAACAAGTTCCCCCAGGGGTCCTGTGACCAAACCACCAGGTCCGGTTTCTGGCGACCAGTTTGAGATACAGGAGATCCTAGATTTCCGGCTCTGCCATGGATGAGTCCAGTACCTGGTGAGGTGGAAGGGGTACCCTCTTTCAGAGGCATCGTGGGTGTGGAGGGAGGACGTCCATGCCCCATGACTAGTGCAGGTCTTCCACCGCCAGCACCCTGGGAAACTGGGAGGTGGGGCCATGGAGGGGGCTGATGGAGTTGTTGCATGCTCACCTGTCTCTGTTTGCCTTCCAGGAGGGGCCCTGGTAGAGGGGGCCGCCTGTCAAGCCCCTGGGCTTGCCATGGGCCGGGTGACAGGGAGCACACAGCCAGAAGCTGATGAATGTCCGTGTAGGAGCTCTGTGCATCGGCCCGGCTTCTGGCAGTCAGCTGGGAGTCGACCCAGCTCCCTGCCAGCAGCTGAGGCTCGGCATTGCGGTCAGACACCGCAAGTGCCTCCCCCTGAAGAACGGGATGCCGGGACTGTTCCTGCCACTGGCTGGACATTTGGGCCAAGCCAGCTGGACAAGGGGGGGATTGTTCCTCATCTTGGCTGCCTCTTCCTCCCGCCAGATGCAGGGGGAGGAGGCAGAATGCTGCCTGGTTGCTGACGAAGACTCCTGGAACAGCAGAGTTTACATGGGCGCTTCTGAAAGGGGGAAATGCAGATGTTGAACTGCACCTTCTCCAGCATGATTGGATGGAGAACCCACGGATGGGTTGTCTTAATCTATCTGCTCCAATTAGACTAAGTCTGAAATTTAGTACCGCCCCCTCTGTGCCAACTGCACCCATTTTAGACTTAGTCTCTTTGCTCTAAGACGCGTTTTTTCTTCGCTCCTGGAGCAGAAGACTGTGTATTCCTATTTTATTTTATTCCCAACCTGTAGCCTAGCAGGCTGACAGGCTGACAAACCTCCCTTTGGGGGGGGGGAACTTTCCCTTTCTCCCTTTGAGAGCCTTTCAGCTTACAATCAGCTTGAAAATTGGATTCCCAGAAGCAAGAGAAATCTCCTACCAGGGGCCGTTCCTCTGCATCAGAGGCTCCATTCTTCTAACCAGAGCCTGGAGGCCTTAGAGGCAGGGGTAAGCTTGCCAATTGACTGGGGGGCTCCGCAAAGGACGACGAGGCTCATCAGGCTGGGAGGGAGCCTTTTCTAGGTCCCTCGGCCTCAGCAGACTGCCCCAGTAGCAGGAGAAAGTTTTTGGCACCGATCCAATTTTCAGAGCCTGGAGGCCTTACTAGGCCTCGGCCTGCCTCAGCCTCTCTCAGCTCACCTAATTGTGATCCATTCACTGCGTTAGGAGCCCAAGCAATTCCTCGGAACGAGGGCTCATCGCAGCTTAGGCCACAGGCCTCAAGGCCTTCTTCTTCTAATGGCCTTTTTTTGGAAATCCATTCGCTGCGTTAGGAGCCCAAGCGATTCCTCGGAACGAGGACTCATCGCAGCTTAGGCCTCAGACCTCAAGGCCTTCTTCTAACGGCCGTTTTTTTGGTGCGAACTCTGCGCCGCCATTTTGAATTGACTCACAGCAGCCATTTTGTATGTGACTGAGGCCCAGACTGCCTGTAACTCATTCCTGAGGGCAATGTATGATCACCGGAGGCAGAGGCCTCGAGATTCAACTATATCATCTCCACAGTGGATTGGACTGGGGGAGGGCCAGCTCGCTCCCACGCAGTGCCCACCATTCCCCTGCCACCCCCCTCACGGGCCGAATCATCTCTGTGGCTCCCTTGGCAAGTTTACAACGCCGAGGGAGGCGTTTTTGCTAAGGTTAAGCCCAGAGCAGACTCATCATGGCGGAGAAAACCACCAGCGAGCCAGCCAAGAGGAAACATCAAACAGAGGCAAGTGGAAAGAGCACCACCAAGCGAGCCCGGCCAAGCAGGGAGTCCAATATACCACAGATGAGGGAGGAGGAGTCCCAAAGACTGAGAGTGGCCTCCCCAGGTCAGACAGGCACAACGGGAAGGCCCAATTTTGAACTCCTTCCTCACATTGTGCCTCAGCCCCAAGGGCCTGGTCTCCCCCCAGGGGAATTTCCCAACTAGAATCAGCCACAAGGGCGGGCCCAGGGACAGGCTTGACTAGCCAGGACACCCTTAATGTGGCCCCCCAGACCACATTCACCCCTACTGCAGCAGGGCTTCACCCCCCCTGAGAACCAGACTCTAATCCTGGACTACCTTCAGTCCATGATAGCTCAGTCTGTGGGTCAATTCATGGCTTCCCACGCCCAACAATCCATGTATCATTCCAATCTCCAGATATCATGGATGAACCTTCATCAGATCTAGAATCAACAGGGGCTGAACCATCAGGCCTGATTATGTCAGAAGATGAAAGTATCACTTCATCTGACCCCACCCCTCCTGTCGGTCTCTTTGACCATTCACTTTTATTTCCCTGCTAATCAAGGCCTGCACAACTGCAAACCTCCCTCAAGAGCAGGAGGCCCACCTACAACATCCAAGGGTCCCCATGTTACATATACGAGCCCTCAGTCTCTCAGAACCATATCCCCTGCACCCCCTTTTCTCAATAGGGTTCAAAAGCAATGGGAGAAGTTAGGATCCCTCTCAAGCCCTGGTGCCATAGAGAAGACATTATTCAATGTTGCCCCTTCTCTGACCTCCCTATTGGAGGTCCCTGAGATAGATGAGCCATTGAACTCATTGTTTTCCAATGCTAACATTGGGAAAGGCACTTAGAGCGTAGGATAAAAAGATTGACTCCACATTGCGTAGTTCCCATCTGGCATCAGCCTGGGCAAAGAAGGCGGCAACATCCATGGCCTTCTTCTCCAGGGCTTCAGCCCTTGGGTTACGTGAGCTCCAGGACAGGATCCCTCCGGACCAGCTCAGAGCTCACCAAAATCTGGGTAAGTTCGTGGCCACGTCTCAATACCTAGCCGACGCTTCCCTGCACACAGCCAGATACATGGCCCGGACCATCTCGGCAGACATCTCCGCACGAGGGCTTCTTTGGCTCAGAAATTGGCGAGCACACACCAAGACCAAGTGGCGTCTGGCCTCTAAACCTTACACAGGTGGACATCTCTTTGGTAGGTCACTAGAACCATACTTAACTAAAGGTAAGGACAAACATAAAACTCTGGTTAACTCATATCACAGAGCAGTTATAGGAGGCTGCCTTTCGGCCAGCTCCATCCTGGGACTGGGCCCAGGCGGATCGTTCAGCATGCAGAAGCAGACCACAGATCCAGGCCAAGCGGCCCCTTCGAGGCCTGGGGGGGCGTTCCTCTAAACGAGGCAAGTGATCTCACAGTCTCACTTCCCATAGGAAGCCGGCTGGCCCCTTATTCCAGGACTTGGGCAGTCGCCACTACAGATGCCGGCTGGCCCCTTATTCCAGCACTTGGACAGCCATCACTACAGATGCATGGGTGTTAGACACCATCACGCAAGGTCTGAGACTAGAATTTTGTTCTCAACACCTGACAAATTCCGCTCTTGCCCTATCCCAACGAGCAGGTCCAGGTCTGACTTTATGTCAGAGGCCATAGCTCAGTTATTACAGATACGAGCAATTGAACCAGTACACAAGACCAAGAAGGACGAAGGTTTTACTAAAACCTCTTCGTCATCCCTAAGACTTGGGGGGCTGGAAGGCAATCTTAGACTTGAAAGGTCTAAACCTTACTTGAGGTATAAGAAGTTTAAGATGCAACCACTTCAATCAATCCTGGCCAGCATCAGGAAAGGTGACTTTCTTACCTCAATAGACCTAACTGAGACATTTTCCTAACCACCATAAATTCCTCAGATTCAGCTATGCCCAACGCCACTACCAGTACAGAGCCCTACCATTTGGCCTCTCATCGACACTGAGGGTATTTACAAGGTACTGGCAGTGCTCCATGGGCACGCCTCCATGCCAGAGAATTATATGGCTTCTCCTTCCATTTCAGAGACTTCACACCAGCACATCCCACCAGAAGGTCCAAGTTCCACGTCGGTGTTGAACTCCCTTCAGTGGTGGGACTCCCCGGCGCTGTCACAGGGAGCAGTACTAGAACCAGACAGGATTACCATTACCACAGATGCAAGCCTGTTTGGGTGGGGGGGCACACCTCCACACACACTGGACTCAAGGTCGGTGGTCCAAACAGGACCTAAAGGACAATATAAACTGGCCGGAACTCAGAGCCATACATATGGCCCTAAAGAGATTCACCGATATAGTACAGGGCCAACATGTCCTGATTTTAACCGACAACATTACAGCCAAGGCCCACATCAACAGGCAAGGGGGGACAAGGTCCAGGCCTCTCATGCAGGAGGCCAAATTGCTGGGGTCCTGGGCGGAACTGAATCTTGCCTCCATCAGGGCGGAGCACATATCCGGAGTGACCAACCAGCAGGCGGACTCACTGAGCAGAGCAACTGTGGACCATTCCGAATGGCAGATGGATCCGAAGGTGTTCAGAGAGATTGTGGACAGGTTTGGTTCCCCAACCTTAGACCTTTTTGCCTCCCCAATCAACTCACAACTTCCCAGGTTCCTTTCCAGGTTCCCATCTCCATCAGCGGAGGGAACAGATGCACTCCGCAGTCCCTGGCCCAGGGAACTGCTCTATGCCTTCCCTCCCCTGCCACGATCAGGAAGATCCTTCGCGAATGAGCAGAGGTCCTTCTGGTTGTGCCGCATTGGCCGAGACGCTCTTGGTCGCTGACCTGATGGAGCTCTCCGCATCCCCTCCATGGAGGATCCCAGCAGATCGCATCTCCCACATTCAGGGGGAACTACGCCATCCAGACCCTCAATGGCTCCAGTTAACTGTCTGGCACTTGAGAGGCAGGCCTTAGGCCGAGACTCATATTCATTGAAGGTCATAGCTATGATTCAGCAATCCAGGTGACCCTCGACAAATAGAATATACGATGCCACGTGGAGAGCCTCCTGTAATTGGTGTTTAGTTCGAAAAATTGACCTTTTGGCGGTTTCAATGCCAGTTATCTTGGAGTTCCCGAGGGATGGTCTAGACAAAGGGCTTTCCACAAGCACCATCTGCAGGTAGGTAGCATCACTTGCCACAGTTATTTCCTGTGGCAATGAATCCTTAACACATCACCCTATGATACGCTCCTTCTTAAAAGGAGTTAACAACGTCAGACCATCAACGGTACATAGATACCCCTCGTGGGATCTTCATCAGGTTTATAGGCTCTTGTTTCGCACCCTTTGAACTATTGACACTGGTTTGTTCAAACAGTTATCGATGAAGGTGGCATTTCTTGTTGCTGTAACTTCAGCCAGAAGGATCTCTGAACTGGCTGCTCTTCAGTGAGGAAGGACCTGTGTACTTTCCATAAGGACAGGGTAACCCTTAGGCTAGGCCCCTCCTTCGTGCCTAAGGTCAAGTCCTTGTATCATAGATCTCAGGAAATAGTTTTGCCGGACTTCTGTCCTAACCCATCTAATGACATAGAGGTTCAGTGGAACAAATCGGATGTGTGCAGGGCTTATATTGTTATATACAGAGAACCTCATCTTTCCACAGAACAGAGGCTCTGTTTGTGTCCTATCACCCTTCATCACCAGATCAGAAGGTTTCTTCAACCACAAAACGCAGGTGGATTAGAGCTTGTATTTCTCTGGCATACCAGTCTCAGTCACTGCAAGCTCCTAGGCATTTCACGGCCCATTCCACCCGGGCGCAGCTGCTACAGCTGCCTGGTCTAATCAGGCCTCCATAGAGGGAAATTGTAGAACAACAACATGGGCATCACCCTCTTCCCTTGTCCATCACTACAAGATGGATATATATATGCCTCTTCTACGGCTTCATTGACCGCAAGGTTCTAGAACACACATTAACATTGGATGGGACCCAGGCCCAATCTAATTCCCCACCCTAGGGACACAGGACTTTGGTATGTCCCATCCGTGGGTTCTCCATCCAATCATGCTGGAGAAAGGGGCGTTGTCTTACCTGAACGCCTTTTCTCAGCATGATGATGGAGAATCCACTCCCTCCCATTAGGTCAGTTGGCCTGGTTCCCATATTGTTCAGACGCGTCGGACTAAAGTCTGAGTATCGCCTTAGCCTAAAACTGGGGTGCAGTTGGCACAGAGGGGGCGGTACTAAATTTCAGACTTAGTCTAATTGGAGCAGATAGATTAAGACAACCCATCCGTGGATTCTCCATCATCATGCTGAGAAAAGGCGTTCAGGTAAGACAACGCCCCTTTTTCTCCATACGGACCAGATGCTGGTTTGCTGATTGGGGTGGGGTGGGGTTGGTGGGTGGGGCACATCTATGTAAAGCACTGGGAGCAGTTCACTCCCAGTGCTGACTTTTTCTTTGCTTTAAAGTTTGCTGGTCACCTGTTCCTTCTGTGTTTGGAGTTTGTCGGTAGCTTGCAGAGGACAGTTGACAGCAGTCTTTAATATAACAGTCATATTCTTTGCCCTGAGCATCTTTAATAGAGGTAATAATATGATTTTATTGTGATTGTTTCAAGTGAGAGACCAATAACTTAAATGATTTTTCGCATACTACCAACATTTTGTTTTATATCATTCAGTTAAAAAAAATATGTACCCAGTGCATAAAGGGAATTAAGTACCAATTTATCAGACACAAAAGCTTTATATAGTTCTAGTATTGACAATCTTACCTCAAAATTCCTTCACTGAAACTTCCAGATAATATTCCCATGCAGAATATGTTGCAATAGTCAAGGCATAGATAACTTTGTCAAATCTGTCACTATTGCACACTGCTCATAATTGAGTGCTCTTGGATACCACTGTCAGTAGTCATTCAATACATATTGAGGATCAACAGGAATAAATCAAGGAATAAAGAATAAGTCAAGGAGAAAGAATGAAATGTTGATGGTGTGCTTTGTATATAGTGAACATTTCTCCATGTGTACTGAACATCTGAACTGAGCACTTCTTACTTGGCTGTTACTCTTATGAATATTCCTACTCTTATGAATATTCCTAGAGACTGGTGCAAGGAAGGAGGAAACAGCTGAATCTTCTTGTGCATTTCCTTGTATTTTATTTGCTTTGCAGTTTAAGAATTGTTAGATATTAGAGGTATTAAAAGTTTGCATTTCATGTTTGATATCATACTGCTATTTCTAATAACATCCACAATTTTACACATGTATTCAGCATTTGCCTTTTTGAAGGAATAGGAAGTGAACTGTAACCCAGTGAATTTGAAAGGCTGTAGATTGAAGGGATGATTGAAACCTGGACTTCCGGAAGTGAATTACTTATTTTAATAGTGCTGATTTTGCATGTGTGTTTATGCCATCCTGATCTAGACCAGCTGTTTTCAACACTGGCTCTGTACATTAATTGGATTACAATTTCCTTCATCCCCAACATACTTATTGGTTTGGAATTGTAGCGTTAATACTTGTAGGGTGCCAATTCAGCAAGTCTAGCTGGGAAGATTAATGCATTGTCATTTGCAAACACTACTGAAGAATATGCAGAATTTCAGGTAAGAATTAAAAGATCCTAAAATTAAAAGATAAGAATATTCATAAATACATTATATCTATATTCCAGCTTAGACCAGTACACAGTGGCATTAGGTCCATTAGATCTGGGGTCAAAGAACTTTGACTTAAAAATCTAATATGGAGATTGTCAGTCATGATTGTCCCAAAGGTGCTTTTTCAAAGGCAACTGGACTTCTGTTGTTTTTCCTTGAAGATGTTTCACTTCTCATCCAGAAAGCTTCTTCAGTTCTTCTTATCCAAGAAGCTTCAAGGAAAAACAAAGAAAGTCCAGCTGACTTTGAAAAGGCACCTTTGACTCAAAAACTGACTGAAGAGCTGATATTTTCTGGAGAAGCCTATTAATATATATTAGTTTGAAAATCTTAGAATCTCTTTACCATGGAATTCATAGATATAATATTTTCTACTTGTGTCCATGTCTCTTTCTCTGTATAATTTGCTTTGTTTCTCTGATGTAAAAAACTTTTGAGGGAAAAAAATTCCTGTCATTTTTTAAAGAAAGCAGATTAATAACTTAAACACTTATCCAGATAAAAAAAGTAAAAAGAAATAATTCTTTTGGTGATATATTTCTTTTAGAGAAACAAAATATAATTATGGTTGGGCTTATGTTATTGATACCTTATATTTTTTTGATCTTTATAAGTAGGCATATTGCTGAGACCAAAAGGATCATTTATCTTCAAGACATCAAAATACATTTCACAAGAGAAAATCAGTTTTCCACGTTCAGAAGCCAAATCATCCCAGTATAAAGCTGGGATGGGGGTGGGGGTGGAAGGAGGAAGAGAATCTCAAAGTCTCAAAAGTAGTCCTATGGGAGAAATTAAATTTCACTGCCCATCTATTTTGATATTGAATTTAATTTCCTTCACCAACAGATTATACCAACTATTTTTTTTTAAAAAAAAAATCCCCTCCCCTTCAGATGTACCCTATTCTTTAGACAGAATAGTTTATATATATATATATATATATATATATATATATATATATATATATATATATATTAACAGGCCTACTTGGTAAACTGTAAAAATATTTAATTAATTGTGATCAATAAACTATTTTTTCCTTTACCAAATTCTGAGTGATGGCTGAAAACATACAATACTTTTCCTTTAGAAAATCGTGTATACAAATTGATATGAAAACCAATTTATAAAGTACATAAAAATTAATACTACTTTTGTTATAACCTAATAACACATCAAAGAAAAACAGCTAAAAAAAGCAAAGAACAAAAAGAAAAAAAGGTCTGATACTAGCCCAATTCTTCTGGCAGAAGCTTTTCCTTACTATAAACTGTTATGACCAAAAGCTGGTTCACTTAAAGCAATCACTATGAAAATACAGCATAATTTTATTTGCCTGCATGCAAGCAATAATACAGTATACTGTATAGTGAACCCACAGCAAAGCTTTGGTAATTTGCTAAGCAGTCATGTGCAGAAGCAGAACTAGAGTTTATATGCCTTTGGCCCACTGCATTCCAAAGCAAGAAAAAAGTAGAGATAGTAGAAACTGCAGGATCCATTTTGATAGAGAAGTTCCTGAGGATGGGCTCCAACACTAGTCCAAAAGCTTGGAAGACTAAACCTCTTGTCCTGTGAAGGACCCAGATTAGATCCTGCAATATTATCCTGGGACACATATATTTGCCTTCATTCAACATAGTAGAAATTACAGAATGACACTAGAATATTTTAGATAAAACTATCCATATGTCATTATTATTTATCCCTTCCTACTCGGTCAACATAGCCATACTATTTTTGGCATATAGTCAGTGAATAGAAACAAACTTTTACCACCACCTATGTTAGATGCAGACACATATAAATACATAGATCCAAATTCAGACACTCAGGAGAAATAGATGTGGAAGGGAGAGAAATGGGGAATCTATAGACTTTGTCAAATGATAACTGCCAACATCCTCTTCCATTGGTAATTATGGTTGGCAGGCATAAAAATTGAAATTCACGAACTTAAAAATGGTCAGAAATTCTTTGACTTTTGATAAAATGGGAGCAGTAATAGAAGAAAAAGGAAGGTTGCATTTTGGTCCTCCTTTTGCATTTTCATTCAATTTGTTCAAAATTTAATAATGTTCTCTTAGCTATAATTGGTATCTTCTGTAATATAGAACTCTGCCCTGCATTATAATAAAATTAGTGCAATGGCATTGGCAAATCAGTTTTTTCTACCATTCTGTTCTGTTAATAGCAACCTTAGTATAATCCATTATGGCAATATTTCAACATTTAAGAAGACTATAAGATCTAACTGGATCAGGAAGGCTGAAATATATTGAAGTAAGTTAAATGCATGTTTGTGTCTCTTCATTATTCAACATTAATTGTTGGTTCACTACTTATAATCATTCTGGGAAATTGCTGTATTTCAATAGAGAATATTATGTGTGCTTATTTGTTAAAAACAGTATCAAAGCATCTTTGACTTAGTTTTACTAGAAAATTGTGTCTAGATCTATATGCTTTTATATTAATTCATAATATTTCTCTCAAATTTGTGGGTGAGTAAATAATATGCAATGCTTTATACAATTAACTATTGAAAGATAACTCCACTTTTAAAGACATTAAACATTGACCACATAAAATGTTTTATGTTGATAAGCATTCAGTTCATAAGAAATAAGTACACATATATCTTCCTTTTTGTATTTTTAAAATTGGAATAACTATATTTTTATCATACCAAATCATATTTTGCTATGCCCATATACAACAAATCAAAATGTAATTAATTATAAATTGATACATTTCAGAACTGGGAATCATAGTAGTATTGTTAAAGTTTATTTCCCATTACCAAAACTTTATTGACCAGTTTGTTATAAGTGATGCCAACATTTTCATAAAGATTTTGTAAGAGGAGAAAACTATTTACTTAACCTTGAATATAGCCTATAATGCAAAATCAGAATGTAGATGAGGCTGGCTAAATAAGACTGCTGTAATACCTAGCAATGATTTAGTCAGTGACTGCTTACAATCTAACATTTCTGTCTTTCAATATGCGAAATACAGTAAGATGCTACCTGGCATTAAACTATAAAAAGCTTAAACACTATAACCAAAGTAATAGAAAATAGGGAATAATGAAGTTTGCGGTAAATAAGGGGACAACTATGATCTAAATCAGTGGTTCTTAACCTTTTTGAACGAATTGCCCCCTTGAGCCAATGAGGAAGTTGTCATTGCCCCCCTCCCCCAACATAACCTCTCAATCACAACATAGGAAATAATTCTTCAATTTATGCAAACACTTATTTTGTTTTCTTTAAAATTGTCATCAGGACATATGATGCAAATAATTTATTTCCAGTCTTTTTCCCATATCTCAACTGTGTGAAAAATTTTGGTGCCACCCATCACTTTATTCCCAAACTTTGTGATACATGAATTTCATTATTATCTTATTTATTCAAGACACTTAAATGTAATGACCACTGAAAACAAAATTCAATTGCAAGAAAGTGAAATGCCTGAAAAGAAAAATAGTAACATTTAATGATTGAATTACAAGTGAAATTTAAGATGCAAAAAGAAATATAAAAAGGGGATAAGAACAAACCACAATGCAGGAACTAAGAATTTGAAGACGAAAACTCTGAAACTAAATTAAGATTCGAGGAAAGTATATATAGTCACGTACACTGTAAAAAGGATTTAAAAGACACAAAGAAAATATAACATCAAACTGGAGTGCACTCTAAAAAAGAGTGCACAATACAAAGAGACACACAAAATAGCATGCAATGTTTCGAAAGAGGCACTCCCCCCTCCATCACTGCCCAATGGCACGCCACTGTATGGATAGAGCAGGGGTAAGCAACCCAAAACACTCAAAGAGCCACTTGGACCCATTTCCCACTTAAAACAAAACACTGGGAGCTGCAAAACCCTTTTGACATCTACAATGAAGATAACACTGCATATATCCTTTTTTTACCTTTATTATATATATATATTTTCAGTGTTATCTTCATTTTAGATGTCAAATGGGTCTCTTTCTCTCTCTCTTTCTCTCCCTTCCTCCCTCCCTCTTTCTGCCCTTGGTCTGCCAGTCCTCTTCCCTCAGTCAGTGTGTGTGTGAGAGAGAGAAGGAGGGAGAGAGAGGCACTTGTGCTACCTCTCTCTCTCTTTCCTCTCTCTCTCTCTTTTTCTCTTTCCCTTCTTCCTCTCTTTTTCCTCTCCCTCCCTCCCCCCTTTTTTCTCCAGGTGAGGAGAGAGAGAGAAAGAGAGAGAGAGAGAGAGAGAGAGAGAGAGAGAGAGAGAGAGAGAGAGAGAATGAAAGGCGGGGAGGGGGGAAGGAGGGCAGGAGGGGGGGAGGGGGAGAAAGGTGGGGCGGGGAGGAGGGCAGGACGCAGCAGAAGACCTCGTTGCCGCTGGAGGCACCCAGCTCCACTGCCCACTGGACCTGCAGGGATAGAACAGCATCTTCCCAGCCAGCTGGGCCAACGGTCCTGTGGCTTGGGATCGCAGGGGCTGCTCTCAGGGCCGCGGGTTGCAGGAAGGCTGACTGCTCCCAGCAGGGATCCTGGGGCTTCCCCACGTGGTTCCCCGGCCATGTGCACCTCAGATGGGGCCAGTCAGGAAAAGGGACTTCCTGGCCACGCATCTACCAGGGGTGAGGCATCCAGGTGCAGGCCAATCAGGAGCTCTGCAAGGGGGCAAATCCGAGAGAGAGAGAGAGAGAGAAGCACAAGTGCCTCTCCCTGTCTCTGTCTCTCTCTGCAAATGACAGAGGAGGCTCAGAGCCGCAGGGGAAGGCTCAAAAGTGTCCCCAAAACTTCTCGCTCCATCGCCCCCATATCACCCCCTTTTCATTCCTTTGCCCCCGCATTGCCCCTTTTCATTCCATTGCCCCCCTGGAAAACGAAATCACCCCTGGGGGGGTGATATCGCCCAGGTTAAGAACCACTGATCTAAATGATATTACAATGCTATTGTGAGTTTACTTAAGCTGTGATTTTATGATCTCAAGCTTTGTTGGAAGATATTGAAGATGAGGGAAATATAGTTCTTTGAAGTTGTCATGCATATCAGGCATCCTTTCTCAATTCCTCTGGAATTGAAACCTTGCTTGTCCTCTTAGACTTTGAGTAAGGTAGATACGCATGGGGGTGACAATGTGTTTATAAGTAAAGTTTTAGTTACATAAACCTGAATTTGTTTCTATATGATTGAGTCTCTGGGTAGAAGAAAATAAGAAAAGTGGAGATATTTAGGATCCTAATTGTGACACTTTAAGGATCTGAGACAAAACATCACAATTATTAACTCCCTGAGGAATTAGAGTAATTGAAATGCATCATATAAATATCTGCTGCTATCACTTCAATAGTCCCAGTAGTCTGTTCTGGATTATCCAGCTATGACAATTATATGAATATTGTATCTGTTGGAAATTCATTCAGTGTAGGAAATTTGGCTAAACTTTGTTGAAATAGATCTAATGAATAATAAATTATGCTAACATTTTCTCCCATGTTAACCAGTTGTTAAGTATGAAAAATACATAACTTTTGCTTCATTTAAATAAGAATGTCATGGTTCTGATAGGTGAAACCAATTAAAAGAACTTCAAGGCAAGAGTTTCTTCCTCAAAGAACATTTTATTCAGGAAACAAAGTATCGGCACTTACATAGTTGAACCCAAGACTGAGATTCCCTCCCCCCAGATACAAAGTAACAAGTTGCAATTCCCACCCCACAAAAGCTGTCATAAACCACATTCTCCAATTAGAGCAAAACGCGGGCTCTTCTCTCCGGCTCCTCAGCCCGCCAAAAGCTTATCAGACAATGTCCTTGAGTTCCCACACTTCTGCATTGTTATGGCTAGCTAAACCCTCAAGTATTTACCCCATCCTACCTTCTACATCTGAACTCTAAAAGAACAGAAAAGGCACATTAAAAGCAAAGGTAAAATGGCTGCTGAATCTCAGTTGTCAGAGCATGGACATCCATTGTCACAGCATTGACATCCCCCCCCCTTAACAGAAAGGGGTAGTCCTGTGATTTAAACAGGACTACTGGGAAGCAAAGATCTTGCTCCAGAAAGCAAAGATCTTCACGAAGTTGGACTTGCGAGGAGCCTACAACCTTGTCAGGGTTCGGTCAGGTGATGAGTGGAAGATGGCGCTTGGTACCCGGTACGGGCACTTCAAGTACATAGTGATGCCATTTGGACTGACCAACGCCACTGCAGTGTTCCAGCATTTTATGAATAACATCTTCCGGGACTTGTTAGATCAGTTTGTCATAATTTACTTGGATGACATCCTGATCTACTCCCTGTCATGAGAGGCGCACCATCAGCATCTCTGTCAGGTCCTACAGCGGCTCCGAGATCATTGGTTGTATGCCAAATTGGAGAAGTGCCAGTTCTAACAGAGGACCATCGATTTCCTGGGTCGCTGCATTTCTCCTGAGGGCATCACCATGGAGCCAAACAAAGTCAAGTTTCTGTGGAGATGGCAACCCCCATGTTGTGTTAAAGATGTCCAGTGACTCCTGGGATTCGCCAAATATTATCGGACTTTCATCCCTGGTTTTGCTTCCATGACATCCCCCCTCACTCAGCTCCTGCAGAAAAAGACCCAGTTTCAGTGGGATGCCCCAGAACAACGGGCTTTCCAGGTGTTAAAGGAAGCCTTCATGAAGGAACCCATCTTGAAGTATCCTGACCCACAACAGCCATTTGTCATGGAGGCGGATGCCTCCAACACTGCCATTGGAGCGGTGTTACTCCACAGTACAATGCCCAGTGGTGCCCTCTTCCCTTGCGTGTACTACTTGCAGAAACTGAATCCAGTGGAGTGCAACTATACCATCTGGGAGAAGGAGTTGCTGGCCATCAAAGTGGCGTTTGAGGCATGGAAGCATCATCTGGAAGGGGTATGGCATCAAGCTGAGGTCCAGATGGACCATAAGAATTTGGAGAGCCTGCAGACCACTCAGAAATTGAACCAACGGCAGATTCGGTGGTCCCTCCTTTTTTGCGAGGTTCAATTTCCATGTCACGTATATATCCAGTGGTCACAACCAAAGAGCAGATGCTCTGTCCAGGAAGCCCGAATATTCCCATGCAGAAGACAAGCTTCTGCCCAGGACAGTGCTCCCCACCGAGTCTTGTGTTGCGGTGCGGGAGCCAATAGATGTATGAGCTTGGATTCACAAGGCCCAGCAACAGGATGTGTGGGTGCCTCAGCAAAAGGAGGAGGTGGGGCCAGACTCCCCATGGACAGTCACAGATAGACTCCTGGATAATCATGACCAGCTCTATGTTCTGGGAGGGCCATTCAGGGGACTCATCCTCAGCCAGTGTCACAATAATCTGGCAACAGGGCATTTTGGCCTGTTCAAGACCTTAAACAAGGGCTCCTGTACCTTCTGATGGCCTCTAGTCTGACACGATGTCCAGGCCTACATCACGTCCTGTACCCAGTGTAGGCAGGCCAAGTCAGCGACAGCGGCCCCACCCAGGCTACTGCATGGAAGCTGATGCCCAAAAGACCCTAGGGAGCTGTGTCCATGGACTTCCTGATGGACTTGCCCCCATCTTCTGGATTCACGAGGGTGTTTGTGGTGGTGGACATGCTGACCAAGATGGCACACTTCATTCTGTGCCCATGCCATCTGTCGTATGTTCATCCAGCAGGTGTTCCGGCTGCACAGCCTCCCTGATAGGGTTGTGTCAGATAGAGGGGCCCAATTTACAGCATGTTTCTGGCAGGGGTTGATGAAAGCATTGGACATCAAGATCTGCCTCTCATCTGTGCATTATCCCCAAACTGACAGTGAGACGAGAAAGTCATCGGAATCCTTGAACAATATCTGCGCTGCTATGTAAATCATCAGCAGAACAATTGGGCAGACTATCTTGCAGTAGCCAAGTTCGCGTTCAATAACTCACAGCACACCTCCACACAGATGACACTGTTCTTGGCCAATGTGGGGTATCACCCCCGGGTTTTCCCTCTTTCACCGCTAGACTCACCAGTGCCAGCAGTGAATGACTACATGCCAGAGTTACAGGCAATCCATCGATTGGTGCAGCAACAGTTAGAGAAGGCCAAGGCCGACTTTAAAATGGTTGATGATCGGTCGAGGCGAGATGTGCCTCCTCTAACATCAACCCAACCAGCCAAGAAATTAGACCACCTATATCTAGGACTGTTCCCAATTGAGGCTGTCATCAATCTGGTTGCCTGTCGATTAACTCTGCCATGGTCGCTGCGGGTACATCTGGTCTTTCACCGGTCTCTGTTGGTCCCTGAGCAACCAGCATGTCCACTCCATCAAGCAGAACTTCCCCCACCAGAACAACGTGATGGAGACAGTGCTCCTGAGTATGAGGTTGCCAGTATTTGGGACTGTCATTGGTTGAGAGGGTGCTTTCAGTACTTGATCAAGTAGAAGGGCTATGGACCAGAGGAGTTCACCTGGGAGGATGTGAGCACCATTCATGCTCCTGCCTTGGTGACCACCTTCCATGAACAGTTCCCATCCAGACTGCATCCAGCCCGGCAGACCCAGGGGAAGGGTCCTGTAGTGCAGGATAGTGTTGTGAGTCTGTGCCAGTCAGTGTACCTGACAGCTGGGTCTGAGGAATCAGAGGAGGAGGAGGAGGAGGAGGGGCCTGGAGAGCCATCAGAGTCAGAGGAAGGCTTTGATGAGCTCCAGGACTTACAATCTGATGAAGAGCCTGGCCCCTCCAATTGTGCTCAGGCTGAGATTCAGCTGTGCGGGGAAGCTGAGTCAGACTCGGAGGACTCACAGCTGGAGTCATAGATGCTTGCAAATGCAGACAGGCAACAAGAACAGGACAGAGGGAGGCAATGGGGCATCTCCAAGGGAGGATGAGAAGGCATTGAGAAACCATGACTTGGGGCTGCAAAATAAAAAGGGAAGGTGTGGGTGGTGCTGGTTGCTGAAGGCAACCATTTGCAAAGGACTCAAGTTTCATGGAATCCTGTTTTGTTTGCCTTGCTTGTGAACAATTCGTCATTTGAATCGTGTTTTGTTTGCCATTGCTTTTGGGACATTTTGCAGGTTTGTACCTAATTAATAAAAGGGGTTTGTTTTCCCTGCATTTCCAGCCTACATGTTAAAAGAGGGGTTCATCTTATGAATTAACAAGGACTCACATAGGCTAGGATAAAACATAAGATTCCTTCCATTAAAGATCCATCTGCTTGTTCAAATCTCATGGGTTTGGAAAGCAATCTTGCTTGTATGCCCATTTTAAGGGCAATTGGCAAGCTGATAATGTATCAGGAGCACCCTGAGTCCACTAGCACCTTCAAATCCATTTTTAGCCGTCTTAGGACTATGAGCTTGGCAGCGAATAAAAAAGGTGGAATAGGTCGACTCACCATTGTGTCATTTTCTCCCTCATTGTCACTGTCGTGGGAAGCCAGAGTGGTGGTGGATCTTTCCTGCATAGGCTTGGGTGACTTGGATGATGGGTTCTTGGGTGGCCCAGCTTGAATTTTCTTTCCTCGGCTGCTGAGTGGGCTTTTTCCTTTCTGGTGGTCTCGATCTACCTCTCTGCTGGGGATATGGGACCGGACAATTCGCCGCTCGATGTCCTTGCTGACCACACCTGAAGCACTTGATCGGTGGTGCTGGAGAGGGCCTGGGTGATTCAGCTGCTTTTATCAGTGGAAGTTGACGGGGAGGTGGTCATCTGGCAGGTTCTGGTCTCGGAACCGGTCTGGGAGTTGCTGACTTTTTTTGACGGGTTAGCTCAATATCTATCTTTACTGCTATCTGGTACCATTCTTGTAATCGGTCAGGAACTCCTTGGTAGATGCAGATCTGGAATAGGTTGTCATCCAGGCCCTCTTTGAAATAGTGTACCAGGGATTGTTCTGGCCACCACTCGATAAGGCCTGCGACCCTTCTGAATTTGTGCACATAATCCATTGCTGGTCTGCCAGCTTGCTTCACTTCATGAATGTCTTTCTCTACTCTCAAGGCTATGGAGTTGTCTTCAAATCAGGTTCTCAACCCCCTGATGAATAGGTTGGAATTCCATAGTTCAGGTGCTTGCTCATGTACAGACTATTGAGCCACTCAGAAGCCTCTCCCTCCAGGTTAGCTGCAACAACATCAACCATTGCCATCTGGTTTGGATCGGTATCACCATTGCAGTTCACATAAGAATGTACTTGATTCAGAATCGACCTATTGGTTGAAAGGGAAAAAAGATGTTTATTGCAGAGGAAGGGACGTACCTTTTCCCAAAGATTACTACAAGCATCAAGAATGGATTTACTGGTTGAAAAGGAAGTGCTTTTATGGAAGCCTGGATGGCATAGAAAGAAACCCAGAATTAGACTGAAAAAGAAATTTAAAAATGTTTAATGGAGTAAAAGGCAATGTTGATTCTATGGATTCTTTTAAGGATAATTATCTAGAACTAACAAAAATGCAATTATATATATGCGTGTTTAAATTAGTAAATGCTTAAACTGATTAGGTGATTTTTGTGTATAATAATATAATCTGATAAGGTATGATAATTAATTGGATGGAATTTGAAGTTTGTGTAATGAATTGAAAGGAATTAAGGTTTAACATTATTATTATTTTTTTCTTTTTTCTTTTCTCTTAAATAAATCAGTTATAACTATATACATATGTGTTTAAATTAGTTAGATGCTTTTTTGTTGTATGGAATGGTTTGGATAAAAGAATCTTGGCTTTATGGATTGTATTAAGGATAAAAATGTGTGTATGTGTGTGTGTGTGTGTGTGTGTGCGTGCGTTCTGGAGTTGAAAAAAAAAGTTCAGTCATGAGAATGTAATTTTGAAGTGCTTAAATTGATTAGGTGATTTTTGCCTATAATAATATGATCTGATAAGGTATGATAACTAATTGGATATTTGAAGTTTGAGTAATGAATTGAAAGGAACTAAGGTTTAACATTGTTTTTTTTTTAATTAAGTTAGTTATCACTGGAAGAGAAAGGCTGAGCACCAAAGAATTGAGGCCTTTGAACTATAGTGCTGGAGAAGACTCCTGCAAGTCCCTTGGACTGCAAGGCGTTCAATCCGGTCAGTCCTAGAAGAGATCAACCCCGACTGCTCTTTAGAAGGCCAGATCCTGAAGTTGAAACTCAAATACTTTGGCCACCTAATGAGAAGGAAGGACTCACTGGAGAAGGGCCTAATGCTGGGAAAGATTGAGGGCAATAGAAGAACGGGATGACAGAGAATGAGATGGCTGGATGGAGTCACTGAAGCAGTCGGTGTGAACTTAAATGGACTCCAGAAGATGGTAGAGGACAGGAAGACCTGGAGGAATGTTGTTCATGGGGTCGCGATGGGTCGGACACGACTTCTCAATTAACAACAACAACAAAATCACTGGAAGAAGAAATTAATGAGATTGGTGATAAGAAGAGGGTTGAGAGAGATTAAAAACTTTAATATACATCTATCAGGAAAGCATGTCCTTTGGAGAGCTGGCAATGAGCGTTTGGTTTTGGTGGTTTTCAAAGAATCTTTCTTTGGCTGGCTTGTTTCTGATCGTTTTGGGTCTCCACTAAGTAGGGTCCACTCAGATGACCAGATGAGCTCTTTAGTTTTGGTCTTTCCCCTGTTGCTGAAGCATCCAAGACTATGCTTTCAATTGGCGCGATGGCCTGCGCTCCATCCGCTGATGTAACAGCTGTGGCTATGGTGCCAGTGACAAGGTCCATATTGGGATCTTACCCATATTGGGATCTTACCTGAGTCTTTGTCAGCCTCTCTTCTACTTTGGGTAGGTGACTGGAGCTCAGGACTCTGTAATTTTAAAGAAAATGTGGTTTATGACAGCTTTTGTGGGGTGGGAATTGCAACTTGTTACTTTATATCTGGGAGGAGGGAATCTCAGTCTTGGGTTCAACTATGTAAGTGTCGATACTTTGTTTCCTGAATAAAATGTTCTTTGAGGAAGAAACTCTTTCCTTGAAGTTTTTTTAATTGGTTTCATCTATTGGAACCATGACATTACCCCAAAACTCCCTTTCTCCAATTAGAGCAAAATGCGGGCTCTTCTCTCCGGCTCCTCAGCTCGCCAAAAGCTTATCAGACAATGTCCTTGAGTTCCCACACTTCTGCATTGTTATGGATAGCTAAACCCTCAAGCATTTACCCCATTCTCCCTTCTACATCTGAACTCTAAAAGAACAGAAAAGGCACATTAAAAGCAAAGGTAAAATGGCTGCTGAATTTCAGTTGTCAGAGCGTGGACATTCATTGTCACAGCATTGACAAAGAATTTCTAAAATTTGTGTATATGTGCGCATATATATATACATAAGCCACACAACATATATGTGTGAGAGGGTGTATGTGTATAGTGTAGCTTACATAAAATGACAAATGCAAAATAATGATACATTTCATTTAACTCAGTGTTATCACATTTATTGCTTAACATCATTAAACATAATGATTTTCTAGAACCTGTGACTTTTTCTAGAACCTATGACAATTGCACCATGTATATATACATAGATTCAAAAAAATAATATTGCAATTCCCACCCCACAAAAGCTGTCATAAACTGAGTTGTCAAACTCAGAAGTTATTTTTGCTGGTTCTAATAACAACAAAACTAGAAAGCCTAACTGCAAATTGAAATTGAGTTGCAGTTCTATCATAGGAATTCATATGCTATTAGACAAAGAACAATTGATTTCTCTCTGATCATAATGCTTCAGAATAGGGTGGATTCATCCATTGTAGTATAGCTCTGTTTTGGAAAAAAAATGCTTCCAAAGATTAGAAAACTACCACCACGATTGTAAACTGAATTTATTGAAAAATGGTTTATTCACTACGGGGATTGCTTCACTAAAGAATCATTTATATTGAATTTTCCCAAATGGGTCTGCACAACTAAACTGTTCAAGTTTTGTTTGTCTGCTTGATTTGAACATAGAAAATGTATTTTGGGTTCCTTCACAAAATATGAAATCTGGAACTGGAGAATTATTGGAATAGAAGATCTCAGAAAACAGGATTCATAGCTAAGGCACACTTTCTGATAGTGGATGTTGGGTCTGCACATTAAGCAGTTTATTTAGTTTTGGTATAGCAAGTTATCTGAACCCAGAGATAAATCATGATTAAAGAAGTCATGGCATGGCATAATGCAATGTGTTATGGACAGTTGAATTTGTGAAGGGCATAAAGAACATGTGGTAATTTTCTTCCCTTGTGCAAAAATTTCTGATGTCACATCTCATTTAAATAGTCTGATACATAGTGCTTGGATAGATTTATTCCACTAATCATGCACCACATATTATGGGGAACATAATGGCTGCATCCAGAGATATATTTAAGTAATTTGGTAGGAGCCAGACAAGAAAAGAAAAATGACCTCGGCAAATGGGCTACATAGTGCTCCAGGGAAGAGGGCTCTAGATTTGAACATATTCAATAATATTTCTGGACTAGCCAGACAAATGGAAGATGAATGGGCTCTACTTGATCAGTAACATCAAAAAACAGGCAGGTGTTTAAACTGCTCCCTTAGGAAAAGTTGAATTATGAAGTATTTGATTCAGAGGAATTTTCCCTAGGGGATCACAGTGAAACTAGTTTCCATTATTTTAATGGGAATAGGTAGAAATGGGATACATTTGAACATGACAGCCAGTAAAAACCTAAGAGCCATGAGGGAAAAGAAGAAGAAAAAAAAACCCAACCATGTACTTCAGAGGATTGTTGAATGATCTCTAGAATACATATGTTTATCTATTCTCTACCATAAATTTGGGAACCTTAATGTAATTGTTAATTATTTAGGAATGAATAATATATTATCCATATGACATTTATTTAAAAATAAATGCTGAAATAGTATGTATGTAGTATTTATTAGTAATTTTATGCCTTTCCCAAATTGTTCTGGTGGTAATTGTTACTGGCCCAGAAATAATGTCACACTTCAGTGTGTGCTTTAATTGTAATCATTCCAATTATTTCTTTGAAAATAATTGAATATCAAATATGTGTTCTGTGTATAAGAGAAGTATTTTTTAATCTTAATGCAGTTCATGATTCTAATTTATGGTTTAGTTAGGCCTAGTCATTCCATTTAAATTGAATTTAAAGCTAAACTCCAGTTAGATCAGTGGTTCTCAACCTGTGGGTCGGGACCCCATTTGGGGTCGAACGACCATTTCACGGGGGTCGCCAAACAAAGCTGTCCGCCATTTTTTCCCCCTTTTCCCTAGCTGTCCTACTCCCTCTTATTGGTGGCCACACCCACTTGGGGGTCACCACAACATGGGGAACTGTATTATGGGGTCACGGCATTAGAAAGGTTGAGAACCACTGAGTTAGATCAAGAAACGAACCCATAAACAAAAGAAGCACTCACAAGAGAACACCATTGAAATGGAGGACTCTTACAAGCATATAAAGCTCTGTTGGATGCAACTGAAGATCTAACTAATCAAGGCTTATGTAGGCAATGTGTACATATGTAAATATGTATCTTCCTGTTCTATTTTCCATGGCTTTGATTTTTATAAGAGAAGGATAGTCCAACCTAAATCAAGATTTCTACATATGAGGTGAATCTTGGGTAAAGTAAATGTGCAGGTTTTTTTTTTTTTTTAAAAAAAACAACCCTACTGGTGCTGATAGAGCAACAAGAAATAAAAATACTTATTTCTGTACCGCAACCAGAGAATGTTACACAATAATAATGTTTAGGGTGGCCCAAAACCTCTTAGGGAGAGAGGAGAGCACTTCAGAACTTTTATAAAGATTATGCTAGGCACCTGACAATTAAAAACAAAAATTCAAATCCACAGACTCTGGCTATGGACTGAGACCTTCCCCCAATATTTGGGAGGGATTTTATACTGCAAATCTCAAGGAAGCAGACTGGGTTCAGTAAGTGACAATAATACTATATTACTTCCCAAACCAAAATGTTATAATTATACATTTAGGGAGGGTGTCTTCCATCACACCACCCATTTTTATAAAAGAGATAGTAAAACAACCTACAATATTGATGAAGCATTTAAGGCAGTAAATTTCACCCCTGAAAGGATAATTTGTTTAAAAAGCAATTCACCTCTTTCAGAATCAGAAACTGGCATGTTCTTAGCAGACGAACCACTGAATTTGGATGTGGACCGACAAATTGAATCTTATTTCTGTGGTTACCTGTTGAAATTCTGTAACATCTTCAACAAATACATGCCTGAATTAAAGACAAAGTAAAAACTATACCTGTGAACAGTTTACAAAAAAAATCCACCTTATTATTAATAAAAATGGGAATACGTAATGTTGTGGGCTAGAAATGCAGAAGAATTCTATTACAATGCCATTGAAAATGAATTTATTGTTCTGTATTTGCCAATGGCAGAACATTAATGTTATTTCCCAAGCCTTGCAAACGGCTCAGGCGTTTGCAGGCAGTCCCGGGCAGGTGCAAAGCTGCCCAGGACCAGACAGGCTGTCGCCAGCGCCGTGCGCATGCGCGGGTGCTGGCACGGGAAAAGTATCGCATTTACCCGGGAAATGTCTATATAAGAAGTTGGGAGGTTTTGGGAGCTGCTGAAGCCATCTACTTGTAAGCTGAACGCAGAATAAAGAAAACTGAGAACTTCAACTGCTTCTCGTGTCTGCTTCCCGCCACGGACTCAACACTGGCGACGAAGGTGGGATTGCCTTACACCGCCTGGAAAGGAAGAAGTGTAAGCTTACCCAAGTGAGTCCTGAGCGGCGGAACGGCGTCGACTCGGCAGCTACCCGCCAATCCAGTGCGCATTCGGGGGTAGGCTGGCTGATAGACCCGTCTCCTGAAGATGGCAAAAATCGGAAGGCTTTCGGAATTCGACGTCTCACATCCAGAGCGGTGGGAGTCATACGTAGCCAGGGTGGAGAACTACTTCAAGGCAAACCAAGTGAGGGAAGAGAGCTTGAAGGCTGCCACCCTGCTTTGTGTTTGCGGCAAGACGCCTTCGACATCGCAGAAAACCTTGCAGCACCTGTTCCAGTAGAGTCTGTAAGCTACGCAGATCTGAAGAAGCTACTGAAGGAGCACTTCCACCCCAAGATGTCCGTCATTGCATGGCGCCACACCTTCGAGCAGAGGGATCAACGGCCCGGTGAGTCGGCCAAAGAATTCATCGCCGCATTACGGAAGGCCGCCAAGCACTGCGAGTTCAAAGACCTCAAAGAACGACTGAGGGACCGATTCGTGTGCGGGTTAAGGCATCGAGATCTACAACAGAGACTTTTCGCTAAAGAAGAATTGTCCTACCAAGATGCCTTAAGGGAAGTCACCGCAGAAGAAGCAGCAGGCGGCGCTGTCAAGAACATGCGGCCGATCAGAAACAGTCCAGAGGTTGCATCCGTGCACCAGGAAGACGTCCAAAGAAACTCCGAGGAGGATCCGGACGAGGAAGTCGACCGTCTCCACCCCACGAAGGAAGAAAAACAGAAGGGAAGCTCTTCAGCTCCGCTCAAGTGCATCGGCTGTGGAGGTTGCCACAGGAGAACCGACTGCAAGTTCCGCTCCGCTACCTGCCGGGCATGCGGCAAATAAGGACACATTGCAGCTGTGTGTCTGGGCCGACGAAAGGTACAACCTCAGGAAGAACTGCGCCTGAAAGGTACCAGATTCCCCAGCCAGAATAGGGTAGGGTTTTGCGCTTCGTGAAGAAGCATCCTTAGGACAGGCACACACAAGCCCATTAAGAAAAAGCTGTCACTCAAGGTGAAGCTACAAGGGGTTCCATTATCTATGGAACTAGACACAGGGTCTGCCTTTTCAATTATCTCCTTGCATACATTTAGGAAGATTTGTTCCGGTAGTGGAACTCAGGCCAAGTTAAGGCCTTCTGACATTGTGTTAACAGATTTTCAAAATTCAAGAGTGTGTGTTAAGGGGGAGGCCACCCTTAACGTGCAATACAAGAGTTTTGAAGGTCCACTAGACTTATTAGTAGTAGGGGGTGAACGAATGAGTCTCATAGGACTCGATTGGTTTGAGGCCCTGGGAATACACGTCACAGGACTCAACAGTTTACAAACACTCGACCTACAGGAAGTCTGCAAAGAATTTGCAGATGTTTTCAGCCCCCAGCTGGGCACATTCAAAGGACCCCCTGTGTCCTTAAAGCTAGACCCCACTGTCACTCCCATTAGAATTAAAGCAAGAAGGGTCCCTTTTGCTTTAAAGAGTAAAATTGACACTGAGTTAGACAAACTGATCAACAGGGAATCCTAGAACCTGTTGATTCCAGTCCTTGGGAGACCCCCATTGTCACGCCTCTAAAGGCAAATGGGGACATTCGCATTTGTGCTGACTACAAATGCACACTGAATAAGGCATTGCAGCAACATGCCTATCCTGTTCCTGTGGTCAGTCATATTCTGGCCTCCCTCAAGGGGGGGCGCGTTTTTGCAAAGCTTGACCTAGCTCAAGCGTATCAACAGCTGCCTGTTGATGATGATGCTGCTATAGCTCAGACTATTGTGACCCACAGGGGAGCCTTTAAGGTAAAAAGGCTGCAGTTTGGAGTGAATGTCACTCCTGGGATTTTCCAAAGCGTAATGGAAAACACACTGCGGGGCATACCGGGGGTTTGCCCCTACTTTGATGATGTCTTAATTGCAGGAGACTCCACACACATTCTAGCTGAAAGGCTAAGAGCTGTTCTGTTAAGATTCAGGAAATCAGGCCTCAAGCTCAAAAAAAGACAAATGCATGATTGGGGTGCCTTCTACTGAATTTCTGGGGTTCAAAATTGATGCTGCTGGGATTCACCCTGCTGAATCCAAACTGACTGCTATTTTAGAAGCACCTAGGCCGAAAGTCCAAGGCCGAACTTCAGGCCTTCCTGGGCCTCCTGAATTTCTACAATTCTTTTCTTCCACAAAAAGCTAGTGTAGCTGAGCCTCTTCACAGGCTACTAGACAAGCAAGCAGTGTGGCAGTGGTCACAAACGCATGAGGGTTGTTTTAACAAAGTCAAGGCTTTGCTCACTTCTAACAGTGTACTTGCACATTTCAACGAGTCCCTTCCTGTGTGCATCGCTTGTTATGCGTCCCCTTACGGGGTTGGAGCTGTCCTGAGCCACCTCAGGTCTGATGGAACTCAGGTTCCTGTTGCATATTACTCCAGAACATTGTCTTCTGCTGCGCGCAACTACGCTCAGATAGACAGGGAGGCTCTGGCTGTTGTTGCTGGAATTAAAAAATTCCATGACTTTCTATATGGCAGGCACTTCACGGTCTTCACTGACCATAAGCCTCTGCTGGGACTGTTTAACACACGTAAGCAGACTCCCCAAATCATTTCCCCTAGAATGCTTAGGTGGTCTATCTTTTTGTCTGCATATGATTTTTCCTTACTCCACAAGCCTGGAAAAGAAATGGGCCATGCTGATGGCCTCAGTAGATTGCCTCTGCCAGTAGTAGAAGCTGACCCTGCGCCAGCTGTCAACATTCTATCAATCCAAGCCTTGCCCGAGCTCCCTCTTAGTGCCAGGGATGTTGCCGCTGAATCAGGTACAGATCACACACTTTCACGTGTCCGTTCCTGGGTTTTGTCTGGTTGGCCTGAGCACTGCCCTAGTCCTGAGTTTCAGAGTTTCTGGTCCAAAAGGAACGAGCTGTCCCTTTCTCAGGGTTGTCTGCTTTGGGGAAACAGAGTTGTCATTCCCACCTCAATGAGGACTAGGGTCTTAGAATCCCTCCACGAGGGTCATCCTGGCATTGTTCGTATGAAGGCTCTTGCGCGCAGCCACTTGTGGTGGCCTGGTTTAGATAAAGATATTGAGGCTAAGGTGCATGCATGCCACCTGTGCCAATGATCTCACCCAGAAATGCCCCAAGCTCCCGTGCATAGATGGGAGGAAACACAGTCCCCATGGTCTAGGGTGCACATTGACTACGCTGGACCCTTTCAGGGCCAGTTCTTCTTGGTCCTTGTTGACAGCCATTCGAAATGGCTTGAGGTTGTACCTGTCTCATCCACCACCACTGCAAAGACTATTCAGGTACTGAGGGGGATTTTTGCTGCACACGGGCTGCCAGATGTCATTGTGTCCGACAACGGCCCTCAATTCACTTCCTCCGAATTCCAAGCTTTCTTACAGGCAAACATGATTCGTCATGCCACGTCTGCACCCTTCCACCCGTCCACCAACGGTATGGCTGAACGTATGGTGCGCATCACAAAGGACGCATTGAAAAGACTCACCTACAGGGACTGGCATCACAGGTTGGCTGACTTTCTCCTTTCTTATCGCACCACACCGTCCACTTCTACAGGGAGAAGCCCAGCTGAACTTCGTTGGGGGCGTCAACTTACTACTAAACTTGACCGGTTGCATCCGGACAGACTGCCTTCATCTACCTCACATCCTAGGGCACCTAGACAACTACTTGTGGGTGCTCCGGTTTGGGCTCGCAATTACGGGCCTGGTCATACATGGGTACCCGCTTCTATTTCCAGGGTCACAGGTCCTCTCTCCTACGAGGTAGCCCTGGACAACGGTCGTGTCCTGCGTCGGCACATCGACCAACTCCGCCCTCGGCGGGACTTTTCAGATGAGACTCCTGGGTCTTTTCCAGGGGGGGAGGGGGACCCTTTGGAGCAAAGGGAAGGGCACGAGCTGCTGCCCATCTCCACTGATGGAGCTACAAACGGCCCATCCCAGGGTTCCGCGAGAGCTCCGAACAAGAATTCTATGAGCCTACCTAATTACCAGGCATCCACGCCTACTCCAGCCAGGGAGTCACCCCGGGGGCATACTCACTTTCCACACACATCACACAGCTCTCCAGTCACGGAGGATACCCGGGGGCATCCCAACAAATCATTCCCCGCAAGAGAGCTGGCACACAATTCCCAAGGTTGGCCTGACCTTACCCCAAATCCTACAGGGGGTCAAACATACAGAGAGGTGGTCGAGGAACCAAGTCCCGACTACAACACCTCTAGCCCAAATCAGGGAGTAACTGAGTTTTGGGAAAGTACAGAAACCCACACAAGCCCGGACACAGAACGGGGTTCAGGGAATGGACAGCCTCCTGACAGGTCTTGGATGGACCTAGGAGGTTCAACAGAGACGCCCAGCAGTGGCTATCACTTCAAGGGGCCCGAGGGTCTACAGCTAGGCAGGTCAACCAGGTCACAAAGTGACAGAAGCCCTGGCCTGACGAGCCCGGTGGGCGAGCAAGCAGGACAGGCAGCGGGGCACAGTCCTTGGAAGGCACCAAGGCAAAATAAGGAGAACAGGCTCACATCTCCCTCCAGTCAGGGAACTCATGCTAGTAACCCAGAGCTGAGAAGGTCACAGAGAGCAAAGAAGTCTCCTAAATACTTAGAGGATTACATAACATTGCTGGCTAAACAAAAGCCAGGTAACGATAGGAGCACTGAGAAGCAGAACACTGCATAAAATAAATGATTATATGTTGGTAGTAGTTTTAGCCCGGGGGAAAGGGGTGTTATGTCCCGAGCCTTGCAAACGGCTCGGGGCGTTTGCAGGCAGTCCCGGGCAGGTGCAAAGCTGCCCGGGACCAGACAGGCTGTCGCCAGCGCCGTGCGCATGCGCGGGTGCTGGCGCGGGAAAAGTATTGCATTTACCCGGGAAATGTCTATATAAGAAGTTGGGAGGTTTTGGGAGCTGCTGAAGCCATCTACTTGTAAGCTGAATGCAGAATAAAGAAAACTGAGAACTTCAACTGCTTCTCGTGTCTGCTTCCCGCCACGGACTCAACAATTAACATCAAATAAAGTTCACTAATATTCATCTGCCTCTATTAATAATGTGCCAGAAAAAGCCTCTAAAATTGTTTACTGAACATTATGGACATATAGATTTTTTTTTAAAGGCTTCTTTTGAGGAAAAAGCATTTCAAAACTTTGCATAAAAGAAACCCATTTATCAAAGAATAAAAGCATCATGATTCCCATACATTCCTATCACACATACATATTGTTTCACACAAAGGGTTGTACTGCTGAAACTTCACAGCTCTCTGTTTTTTCAAGGTCATATCAACTCCATCCACTCATGACTTTTTAAAACATCCCCTTTGTCCTTTCAGCCTATACTTGTTTTTGGAAATTCAACAATTATTCTATCTCAATGTGCTTTTTTTCATACCAACTCCTTTTCCTTCTTCTTAGTTTTACAGAAACACAATATATTTATTTCATGAGTATATGAACTTATTTGTGAACTCACATACTAATCCTCTTATATACGAAGTTGCAATCTTTCATGTACCATGATCATCAATATATGGTCTATAGTTAATGACATCTGTTGCTCATCATGGCTTTCATCAACTAAAGGTTCACAGGACACTTTTTAATAACACAGAAGGAATAATATGAGCTATCAATTTTAGTTGTACCTAACTACATGCAGCAGTCCCTGCTAATAATAAGAGTTCACAATCAATTTGGCTAGTATGCCATAAGCACAACCAAAGCCCAGCTTTACTTCGGGTATGCTGATATTATTCAGTGTCAGCTTTGATCTAGAAATTATCTTGTAAACTAGCATAGATACATTGATACAGTGACATAGATTAGACATACAACTAGTTTGTACCAGACGATTCACACTTGCCCCAAATAAATTCAGCTCGATGATTAAGGACCAGATGCCACCTTCTAAATACTATGCATTCACTTGTGGATTAGAACACTGGAAGGGAAAAAATTGGAATGGGGATAGAGGTGGAGGTGGGAAAAAGAACAAAATTCACCTATCAAAGTTAGGCTTCAGAGTTTTCAATGACATTTTGCAAAACCCTTATATTAAATTCCTGTGCTAATGTATACATAAGAAGAGACTGGACAGCCATTTGTCTGAAATGGTGTAGGGTTTCCTGCCTGATCAGGGGTTGGACTCAATGACCTCCAAGGTCCCTTCCAACATTATTATTATTATTATTATTATTATTATTATTATTATTATTATTATTATTATTATTAAACTACAGCTGTGTGAGATTTTGATTCACAGATTTGAACTGAATAAGATGATCAAATTCCAAATTGAAGAACCAAATTGATTTGAAGTGCTTAGAAGAAATGTTTACTCTCAATTCATATGGATGATTTTTGAATTTGCACAAATATGTTCTTTCCCCAGTCTGATTTTAAATACCACAGAATTTATTTTGATGGGTTTATTTGTAATATGCCTGGATTAGGGAGGTTTTGCTGTGCTGATACAGTTACCATGGAGAGATAATTTATCGTGTATTTGAAAATATATCCATACTATTGCTCTTTGCCCTAGCAACCATGTCCCATTATTTTAGTAAGGGAAATCAGCAATATTTGTATCCTCAGCATTTTTAAAATGGACATCAAATTAGGAATTTTGGACACAATCCAGTTTGTTTATAAGAATATAAGTCAATTAGTTTCTGAACTGTTTGCACTTATGGTCTGAATTGTAGCCATTTTACCCCAGTGTTAATGGCTCAATTTCAAAAATTACATCTGAGAACATATTTGCCTGAACTGATTTTCATTTTCTATGTAAAATGATCTCCTGCCTGCAAAAAGAGAGAGAAGGTAAAAAGACATACTAACCTTTTACAATTTTGTATTTATGACACTTGCATCCATATGCATCTTAATTAAAGTAACCTCCAAATTAAAAACAAAACTCATTAAGTAACAAAAGCTTTACCCTGTTTATTTAATATTTTCAGATTGGCAGGTAGAGTGATAAATTTGTAGCTTATAAATGAATAAATATGAATGACCAAATTATTTGCCATTGCTTCCTTCCTAAATAAAAATTACTTCTCACTAATTATGGCAATTTGGTTTTTATCCAGTAGCTAGAAGCCAACAACATAAAAACTTTCTATACCATCTCAGTTTTAATTATCTTTATATACCAACATTGTGGCCTTTCTTAGATGTCTCTTTAATGATAGGTGTCAATGCTGCAAATACTGTATATTCTTGCTTTGACAATATGCAAAACTGTTGGGCATTTATTGGGTTAATACTTAGCTTAGACTGGGCGGGGGAAAACAGCCCGGGAAAGAAAGAGGAAGTAAACTTTTGACCTTCTCACTAATTGGATAATGTGACCTGTGACTGCATGAGAAGGGAGGGGTTGAGCAAGGAAAGCTTGATGCCAGCCACCGGAAGTTCAGATTCTGGCATCAATTAGTCCAATGTTGACCGGCATAATTTGTAGCTCTGCAAATAAAGACTTTAGGAAACATGCCTGAAAGTTCTTTGAAGTGCTTCATTAGTCGGAACTTGTGACATCATGCCAGAATCCAACACTCTTTTCAAACGATCTACGTCCCGATCTATCAACAGTAGCCTCGGGGGAGATCTCATTATGGAGAAAAAAAAATTGCCTGAAACCAGCCCCGTAGCTGCAACAGTCTCCCCGGGGGGGGAAGCGACAGCCAGCAAGCCGGGGGAGAGAGAAATTTGGCAGATTTCCCAGCTGAGAGCGAAGACTTCAAAAGCAGAATGGACAGATAACACAGTTATGGGTGAGTCGTTGAAAAGATTTCAAAACTTAGAAATGAGAAACAGAAAACAGTCCCTACAAAGTGAAACCTTCATCCCTAAGAGAGAGAATCCCAGTTTGAATCCTCTGCAGCAAAGGGGAAATTGGGTTCCCCAGCAAGTGGCTGATCCATGTCCTCTGAACTTACCACAGCCAACAAAGGCCTTGCAATGCCTTGGGGTGGTACAGAAGCCAGGAAATCAGCAGCTGGGGGGAGAACAGCCACAGCAAGGAGGTTGGCCACAGCCCCCAAACGTGCAACCCCTGGGCATAAATCTGCAGCCAGGTTGGGGCCTACAGCAACTGGGGTGGCCACAAGAGCGATGGGGAGCCCAGCAGGAAGCCTGTCAGACCCTGCCTTTGCCAGCCAGAGACCCCAACCCTGAAGAGAGGGTGAGTTCCAGTCTGAGGCATCTGCAGCAATGGGTAGATGGGTTTCCCCAGCAGATGGATGATCAGCAGCAGCCATGGAACCAGCCCCAGTGGGGGCCACAGCAGCCTGTGTTTGCACCACCCTTCAATGCAACGTTTGATGGGGACCCAGAGAAGCTGATTTTTTTCCTCAACCAAGTGCGTTCTCATCTAAATCGCTGGGCCTATCTCTATCCGGAACCAGGGGCCATGGTTGACGTCATTGGGGCCAACCTAGAGGGAGAAGCATCTGAATGGCTGAACAATCTATATAGCGAGCAAGCCCCCGAATTGGAAGATCCTCATCTCTTTCTCTTAGGACTGAGAGAACGATTTGAAGACCCATCCATCGGCCTCAAAGCAGCAGGACAAATTCACAAAATAAAACAAGCGGGGAGGCCTGCCCTAGAGTACGTGCGAGAGTTCCGCAAGATGGCAGGGCGAATAGAGGGGTGGCCTGAGCAGTCCCTCATCCATCACTTCATCGAGGGATTAGATGATCACCTCTCCCAGGCTTGCATCTATCGAGAAGTACCTGATCGGCTGCAGGAGTGGTACCAGACGGCCGTGAAGCTGGATGTTAAGCTCTCTCGCTATAAAAAGCCTCCCCCACAGGAACCCGAACAGCAACCAGAGCTACCTGAACAGCAATCACCCCCACGAAAGCCTTCAACCACTGCAAGGGCTGAGAGACCCAGGCCACCTGCACGCCCTTCCTTCAAGTGTTTCCGGTGTGGACAAGGAGGACACCGAGCGGCCACCTGTCCAGTCCCCTACCCTCGACTGCAGAGCAAGCCAGGACCGGCGATGCAAAAGAAACCTGCTCAGTGGCTACCAAGAGAAAAATCTAATCGACTCACGCAAGAACCAGTCGCCCAGGTTACACCCCACACACAGGAGAATGCCAAGACTCCAGGTGGACCTGCCCCTGCCCTTCCCTTCTTTGATAGCGACGATGAAGGAGAAAACGACCCAATGGTGAGTCAACAAATCCTGCCTTTTTCACTGCCCGCCAAGCTCGTAATCCCTACGTCTGGGGCACAAATAGACTTAAACGTACTAATTGATTCGGGATGTACCCGCTGCATTATTAGTCTGGCGTTTGCCATGAAAATGGGCATAAGGGCAAAACAGCTTTCCAAACCGATGAGATTTGAGCAAGCCGATGGCTCCCTGATGGGAGGGACTCTTATTACACAAATAACTGAGCCTTTACGCCTAGAAATAGGTGCACACTGGGAGTTTATTCGTTTCCTGGTGGCTCCAAAGATGACCGAGGCAGTGATCCTGGGACTAGCCTGGTTGGACAAATGGAAGCCATTTATCTGGTGGGAGAAAGGAATGAGAATTGTGAGACTACCTATAGGGCCTGATCCCCCCATTGATTCAACAGATGTTACCGGGCATCTTAGGCCACCCAATGAGCGAGCGCACATGGCCGTCTCACTGACCCCAGATGAACCAGTCATCCCCAAAGAATACTTGGACCTGGCGGAGGTGTTCAGTGAAAAAGAATGTGATGCCCTACCCCCTCACAGACCCAATGACTGCTCCATCGAACTGGTGCCCGGAGCCAAACTCCCACGTCCGAGGATGTATGCTATGTCCCCCCTCGAAATGGAGGAGATGCAGCGATATGTGAACAAGAACCTAGCGAGGGGGTTTATTGAACGGGCCAAATCTTCCGTGGGAGCCCCTGTGTTGTTCAAAGAGAAAAAAGATGGGTCTCTTCGTCTCTGCGTAGACTACAAGGGACTCAATGCTGTAAGTGTGGAAAATAAATACCCCCTCCCCCTCCTAAAGGATTTATTGACCCACCTGGCTAAGGGGAGTGTCTTCACTAAGTTAGACCTAAGAGAGGCATACTACCGGGTGAGAATAAAAGAGGGAGACGAGTGGAAAACTGCCTTCAACTGTCCAATGGGGAGCTATCAGTTCAAAGTCATGCCATTTGGACTACAGGGGGCCCCAGCCGTATTTATGCAGTTGATTAATGAGGTTCTACATGATCACTTGTACAAAGGGGTTTTGGTGTATCTTGATGATATCCTGATATACAGCACAAACATGAATGATCACATAAAACTAGTGAGAGAAGTGTTAAAGAAACTATTGAATGCCAAGCTTTATGTCAAATTGTCAAAATGTGAATTTCACCGAACCCAATTAGACTATCTTGGCTACCGAATTTCCAATGAGGGTATTGAAATGGATCCGGCCAAGGTAAAAACTATAATCGAATGGCAACCCCCAAGGACTCGCAAACAGCTGCAAAGCTTTCTGGGTTTTGCCAACTTTTATCGTCAATTCATCCCTTCTTTTGCCGAGATTGCCCTTCCTCTTACAGAACTACTCAAAACAGGCAAAGGAGGAGGGAAGCCACGACCGGGCCAACCACTAGCATGGACAATGAGCTGTCAAACAGCTTTTGAGAATTTAAAGAGACTATTTGCCGCTGAACCGGTTCTAAAGCACCCCTGCCCAGGAGAACCCTTTGTGATTCAAGCCGATGCCAGCGATGTGGCGGTTGGAGCAGTGTTACTTCAAAAGAACCAAAATGGGATCCTGCAACCCTGTGCCTACACCTCTAAGAAATTCACTGAGAGCGAGCGAAGATGGGCAATCTGGGAGAAAGAGGCCTTCGCAATTAGGTGGGCGCTATTGAACTGGCGACACTATCTAGAAGGGAGCAAGGTGCCATTTGAGGTATGGACTGATCACAAGAACCTAGAGGCACTGAAAACTCCTCGCAAATTGTCACCAAAGCAAGTACGGTGGGCACAGTACTTTAACCGCTTCAACTTCACTCTAAAGTACATACCAGGAGGAAAGAACTTTCTAGCTGATGCGCTATCCCGGTTACCCCAGTACAAAAGTGAACGAGAGCAGGTTAACGAGGCAATTATTCCCAATCCACAAACTGTCACTCAACTTACACCTCGCAGGGTCCCCAATCCGGATGACCCTGGAGTGAAGAAAATAAAACGAGAGCTCCTCACTGACCAATGGTTCAAAGATAATCAATCGTCCCTAACATGCAGAGATGGCTTGGCATACAAAGGGGGGAAGTTATATTTGCCAGAAGCGCTCCGTCTTAATGCTCTCAACCACAGCCACGATGTAAAGCAAGCTGGACACTTCGGATATTTGAAAACCCTACACCTCACCCGCCGGCAATTCTGGTGGCCGGGGCTGAAAAAGGATGTGGAAAACTATGTAAAAAGTTGTACAGTATGTGCTACAATGAAAAGAATCCCGGGGAAAACTCCTGGGTTACTGCAACCCGTGGCGGACCCTTCTCAACCCTGGGAAGAAATAGCTATGGACTTTATAGTGGACCTACCTGAAAGTAAGGGAAATACTGTCATTTGGACTGTGATAGACCTGTTCTCGAAACAAGCTCATTTCATCGCCTGCAAAGGACTCCCATCCGCCCAACGCCTGGCCAAATTGTTCCTGAAACATATCTACCGGCTGCATGGTGCCCCTAAGCGAATAATCTCAGACAGGGGGGTGCAATTCACAGCGAAGTTTTGGAGAAATTTCCTTACATTGATTGGATCATCTCAAGGGTTATCATCTGCTTTTCATCCAGCCACCAATGGGGCCGCTGAAGCCGCTAACAAAATGGTGGAGCAATATCTTAGGTGCTATGTTTCCTACCAACAGACGAACTGGACTGATCTCCTCCCTTTTGCGGAGGTGGCATACAACAATTCCGTGCACAGCAGCACCGGCTACACGCCTTTCAAAGTAGCCACAGGGAAAGAATTCAACCCAATACCTGAATATCCTCAGTTGCCCTCCGCTTCACAGACACTTGATCAATGGGTGAGAGGATGGGAAGAAGTTTGGAAAAACACAAAAACTGCTTTAAAAAAGACTTTTGAAACCTATAAAAAGCAGACTGATAAAAAGAGGGCTCCCCAAAGAACATTCCAAGTTGGGGAAAAGGTCTATCTGTCAACTAAATATCTACGCCTCAAATTGCCCAGCAAGAAATTGGGACCAAAATTCTTGGGGCCTTTCCCCATAGTAAAGGTCATCAACCCAGTCACAGTACAACTAAAACTCCCTAAACTGTTAGGGAAAATTCACCCAGTTTTCCATTGTAGTTTGTTGAAGCCTTATCGGGGCTCCACTTTGAGACCTCCTCCAAAGAAGGCACCTGGACCCCTCGTAGTGGCAGGGCAGACCCACTATGAAGTGAAACGTATTCTTGACTCCAGAATCTTTAGAGGGAAATTACAGTACTTGGTACAATGGAAGGGATACCCATTGTCTGAAGCCACCTGGGTGAAATCTAGTGAAGTGAACGCTGACAGATTGATCGAAAAGTTTCATATGAAACACCCCAGCAAACCGAAAGATAACCCTTAACAAATGCTTTTGTTTTCCTTACAGGATCTGTCCTTCTTGTAAGGGGGGCCGGATGTCAATGCTGCAAATACTGTATATTCTTGCTTTGACAATATGCAAAACTGTTGGGCATTTATTGGGTTAATACTTAGCTTAGACTGGGCGGGGGAAAAAAGCCCGGGAAAGAAAGAGGAAGTAAACTTTTGACCTTCTCACTAATTGGATAATGTGACCTGTGACTGCATGAGAAGGGAGGGGTTGAGCAAGGAAAGCTTGATGCCAGCCACCGGAAGTTCAGATTCTGGCATCAATTAGTCCAATGTTGACCGGCATAATTTGTAGCTCTGCAAATAAAGACTTTAGGAAACATGCCTGAAAGTTCTTTGAAGTGCTTCATTAGTCGGAACTTGTGACAATAGGTATGGTACTAAAATATTCAAAATAGTGATTTCTAAAAGTCCTATACTTTCAGCAATCTGGTTAAGAACTTATCCATATTTGGGCATTATAGAAGGCTAATCAAATGGGAGGTAACTTTATACCCAAAGCTGAATCAATAATGTCTAGTTCTCAGAATTATCTGTGTATACTCCTAGGCTATCTACAGAAAATAAAGTTTTGCAAATATGTATATATTGTATTGACATCCACCTGAATGGGATACTGTATTTTCAGGATTATTAGTTACATAAAAATCAATGCATATGCAACACACAAAATTGTTTTCTTTTCATAAATAATTAATGCATGGACAAATAAAGGAGTCTAATATATTTCCACGTTGAAAAAAATTCCTGCAATCTACTTATGAGAAGTAGCTGTCCAGATTGCCAGTGGGTGATCTCACTATCTCTCTTTTTTCTGGGGGGAATTGTGCTGGCCAGAATTCACTGTCTGGCTACAGATCTCTGCTGCAATGCTATCCCTGCTCCTTAGGAGATTACTAGTTAACCATGAATCCTCACTGAAAGTACGTTTTTAAAAGCAAATTATATTTCCCCCTCAACAGGGAAACAAGGACTGGTAGTCAGGTTTTATTCTTGCTACCATTTGTCCTGTCATGGAACTGCTAAAAACAATGCATCTCTGCTTTTCAAAGATGCTAATTATAAACTGGATATACCTGAATGATAATCCAGGGTTACTTACCAGCAAATAGTGTGACTGGAAACCATGAATGGATATTATAACTATTTACATTGCCACACAGCATAACAATTTAAAATCCCAGTTGATGGCTTTGTTACTGAGACATAAAAAGCCACAAATATTTAGAATTGGGTTGTTAATTCCATATTATAAAACCAATTTGTAGTAACTTAAGTTGAACAAGTAATCAAGCATTTGCAATTAAATAGTAAGTCATGAAGCGCTCTGTAATAATTAGATAATTTCACTGCTTTTTATCCAAAAATTGGGAGTTTAGTTAGGTGAGAGAATAGTCTTCAGAAGAAATTCCATTCTGAGTAGAATATATAAAGTATATAACACATAATATTTTGTATGGACCCTCATACTATTATCTGTCATAAACTTGAAAACTTCCATTGTGTATTTTATTTAAAAATATTTTAAAAATTACAAACAATAAACAAACAATAACATAGAGATTATGTCAACTAAACAACCAACAGCAACAACAATAAAAATCTAAGCAGAAGAGAAGCCCACCCCCTCTTAAAAACTTCACAAATTATTTAGCATCTACATATAATTATGTATTCTCCATGGCATTTCCTTTTTGTTGCATGGGACAATAGTATGCCTATGTTCTTATGATCCGGTGAAAAATAATTATGTATCATAAAAGTGGTGAAAGAAAACAATCTTGCAGAGTTGTATGGACCTCTCTCGTTTCATTCATCAACAGAAGGGGATTTTGCACCATCCTGCCTGGTAATGCAAAGTTGTTCTCATAAAAGTAATCTATTATCCTTCTCAAGGAATAATGAAGCTTACCTTGTCCTTCTACTATCATTGAAATTCACTTGTATAGATGTCATTGTACAAATGTTAAAGAGTGTATGAGGAATTGCATTTTTATAAAACAATTTTCCTTATCTTATTGTGAAATCCTTGTACCATTTATAGTGCTACTATTATACCACTGTCAGAAAAACATTCTGTTCTTAGAGATGTGTTCCTATAATTATATCCTTCCTCTATTAATCATACCTGTGGCAGCTTAATGTTTGAGCTGTAGCACATAAAGTAATTTATTAAAATCTGTTTCAGGTCTTTGAGTTGGCTTTAAAATATTTATGACTGTTTTCTCCACATTTGGCCTAAGGACTTATATTTTTAAAAGGGCAAGATGCACAGCTGAATATCCAAGTATTTTAATTGTTGAAATATAACTCATTTAAACATGCTTCAATAGACATATTCTGCAATTTGGCAACATTTGTTCACAATTCTGGAACTGGGACCAAGAGTGTTGCTCAGTTTGTATAATCACTTTGTAATATTCTGATAAACACAATATTTAAAAATGTCAAATATATTTATATTATTTTTATGGATGCTATATCATTTTATGATTGTTTACAGTATAAGCAGAGTGGCAATAAATATCAGGATTTATTAACAGCTAGTGACCTAGGGAGCTAGAGAGTTGTCCCTCCCCCATTAAATAAAACAAATAAAACTACTGAAAGAAATATTTTTTTCTGTATATATACTAACCTGAATCTATCAGAGGCAGCCAAATGAAAAAGGTTTCCATTGCTACTTTCAAGTGCAATCAGCTTTATGGTCACATTGGCCCTAAAGTGTTTAAAGCTTTAATACTAAATTTATGTTACAAATGAAAATGGACTAAAAGTTGTTACCAGTGCAGCTACTAACATAAATTTTTCACTTGACTTGATCAACTAACAGTATCAGGGCAGTAGCATTTTATCCATGTTTTTTGAACTAGTGTTAAAAACAGCCACATATATATTTCTCCAATTTGCATATCACTAGTGATTAAATATTTGAATTACTTACTGGACAGTGATATCCAGATAGAAGTGCAATTAGTGTATCCACCTTAATTGGTAACCAGGTTTACCAAATATGATGTATAACTTCCTCAGTTATCTATGAATATAGAACTCCCAAACTGCAAGCTTGATCTTCCAATAGGAATGCAGTTCCTTGGAAGATTAGCTGTAGGACCCATTGGGTGTTGGCGCAGTGGTTAGAATGCAGTATCATGGGCTAATTCTCCTGATTGCAGACTGCCAGCAGGTTGGCATTTTGAGTCTTACCGGCTCAAGGTTGTTTCAGCCTTCCATCCTTCTGAGGTCGGTAAAATGAGAACCCAGATTGTGGGGAGCATTTTGCTGACTCTGTAAACCACTTAGAGAGGACTGTTAAATATTATGAAGAGGTATATAAGCCTATTGCTATTGCCATTGCCTAAACAACTTAGTGATTACAATAGAATTATTGAAAATACATAATTTAAAAACAATCAGGATAGTTCTCTCTTGTCATTTAAATAATGCCAGCTAATATTTTTTAATCATAAGAATTTATAAATAAGTCTGTGAATATCTAAGTCCACAAAAAGGCTATTTGATTTTATACACTTCTGTTTGTCATGGCCATGAGGCCCAAGAGGGCAGTACGGCTGCATCTGGTCATTGTCACCCATTTAGCACTGCCCAAGGTGCAAGTGTAGCTTAAGGAATGCTATGGACATGCACATGGTGACTATTGCTTCCTAGACTTTCACTTAACATCTATCCAGTTTAACTCCAATAATGCTGGGAGAGAGGAATGGTCCAAGGTACCTTCTTGTAGCCTGACCATTAGTAATCTATCTACCTAACCACCTGGTTTTAACCTGCCTCTCTCTGTCTGGACAAAATTGAATAGAATTAGGTGTGATACTTAAAGAATTACCTCTACCCTGTATCAGTGGGATTGGAGAGATTTCCCCTTGTTGCAACTGAGATGCTGATATGCAAACTATTAAACATAATGTGCAAGATTGCCCATAATGTGCCTTCTCTGGTTCCCTAGAAGATCTGCACAGAGTAGTGCCAGAGGCGATCACCTGAATAGCTGAATTGAACATCCAGTTATGAGGCTACTGTTGTACACTCATAGAAGTTTTGTATATAATTATGTGGATATGTAAGTATGTTTACTTCTCTTTTGTCATGTTCTTATCATATGCTAAATAAATAAATAGATAAGTATATACTTGTTAGGGTATTCTATACCAAACAGAGAAACCAAGAGAATTTATTCATTTCAAACCATATTACTTTCAGTGACTTTAAATGTTGTAGAATTGAAACTCAAACTTATTGCAATCAAAAACTTACATAAAACAATACAAAATAAAAAATAAAAAAAATAAAAAAAACTATAATGAAGAGGGGAAAATATTCAAACCATTCAAAAGTATGGTCAAAATGACTACATTAGGTACTAAAAATCAAAATAATGTAGCTACTGTATATAATAGACTAACTTCATAAAATGAAGATAAAACTGGAAGCATTATAAAAATTGATGGCTGGGTAGTTTTGTTCTAGTTTTGTTTTTCTTTTGGGAAGACACCACTTTTCTATGATTTTAAAGTCAAAAATGTGTCAATAAAAAAAACTGGCAGAAAAAAAATCTGCTAGGTCTTCTGATTCCTGCTAAAAATATATATTCCCTATTATTTTCCAAGATGCTTTGTCATGCATGATGGTGGTAATCTCACCAACTATCCATGATGAATGTTTTAAATATTCATACAGAAAGCAAGAAAAACAAGACTTTACTAGAGTGGGATGGGTCCAGACAAAGAATAGGTTGTTTGCATGCATTTTTGGTGACTTATTCCATTGTAAGCACTCTCAACATTACATAATCTCTAAATCAGACATGTCAAACACAAGGCCCAGGGGCCGGATGTGGCCCGCGAAGTGGTTTCATGTGGCCCGTGAAGCCATCCTGGAAACAGTGAGAGAACGGCCCCTGCTGCCTTGGCCCTGGCCCAGGCCAGCAGGAAGCCAATGTACAATTTTGTGGTGGCCATCTATGCTGAAACGCATTCAGTCTTAGCTCCACAAGGCCATCTGAAAACAGCAAGGAACCAGCCCCTGCCATGTTGGCCCCACCCCTGGGTGCATGCTGGGGAGGTGACACCTCCCCAGCTGCGTTTCTTGCCTGTTTTTCTCCCTCCCTCATCTCAAATATTTTCCCACCACTCTGTACTTAAGAAAGAACGAGAGAGAGGGTCTGAGGGAAGTCCTACCTTAGTCCTGCTCTGCTGCCCTTTCACCATCCCCTTGCCCCCTCCTCCTGGCCTATCCTGGGGTTCTCCCATCCTATTGCTAAGGAAGCTTTGGATACAAAGCCGGGTCTCCTCCCATGAAGAGGGAATGGGCCTCCCTCTGACTTTGCCCTTGTACCTATCATGAGCAACCTGGATAAGGAGAGCAAGCACAGCAGCAGCAGCCTTGAGGAGGAGGTAAGTGCAGCTGGGTGCCCCCTTGAGGAAGTGAGGCTGGGCTTGGTTCTACGGGTGCTTGAGAGCCAGACTGGGCATTTGACCTCTGCTGTCCAGGGCTCCGGCCAGCTCGCACCATCATCTAGCCCCCTCCCCCACATAGCCTGAGAGGAACAGTGAGGCTCCACTAGTAGACCATGCCTTGGCACTTGCCCTGGTCCCTTGCCCCTTCTGCCAGAGACCCTCAGATCTGTCCCACTCCTGCCCAGGCCACCACAGGCACCCTTGATGCGAACGATGTAGATCTGGCCACACCCACCCAGTAGGTCACACCCACTCCATCCACGCCCACCCAGTAGGCCACACCCATCCTGGCCACACACACACCCTGAGGGCAATCACAATGCTGATGAGGCCCTCAATGAAATTGAGTTTGACACCCCTGCTCTAAGTCATTCATTTATATAATATACAGTTATTCAAGAAGAAGTATAAGATTAGTAAATGTTGCAAAAAAGGGAAGATTATTCTTAATGATTTGCTGAACTATGTGGGAGTAACCTATTTATCTCTCCCCTTCAAGAATTAACTTCTTAGAAAAGGAATGCATTTCTTCCTCTTTTTTTTGCTTTAATGAAAACCAATTGAAGCAAATGTTCATGATTTTCAACACTTTAAGCACTAATTGGAACATAGTAGTATTATATACAGTATATTTTGACAATGTGGGAAAGGGTAGCAATATAAGTGTTTTTTCATTAATCTAGATTTCTATAATTGCATTGAGCTTCTTTTGTTTTTGTTAAATGTTTCATGTTGCTTATGGATAAAATTTTCTTTGTTAACCTCTATTTTGAAAAGTTAATAGGAATAAAACAAATCATTCAACTGTGGTGTATTTATTTTTAAATATGCTTGAATTGTCCTATAAACTAAAAAGACTTAAAATTATTTAACTTAGTCCTTGGGCTTTACTGTGTATTTATATTTAAGACAGATTATATATATATATATATATATATATATATATATATATATATATATAGATATATATATATATATATATATATTTGTTTTCTGAGGTTTTCGCGGGTATTTGTATGTAGGTCTTTGGTTGTTCGGGTTTTCTCCCACGTAAAATTGGAAGTGTCTTGGCGACGTTTCGACGAAGTCCCATTCATCATCATCTTCAGGCTGGTGTTTTCAGCTTGGGAGCTTGGCTGTGTTCTGATTGGGTGGAGGTGTGTTCTGAATGGTTAGGGGCTTGGCTGTGCTCTGATTGGCTGGGGGAGTGTTCTGTTTGGTTGTGCTCAGGTTAGTCTGAGTTGCAGAGGGGTTTAAGATTTTGGGCTGCCTTGCTATTTTTTGGCTTCGCGTTCGTGGTCGTGCCTCCTCTTCATGGAGGGTGTCAGTTTGCTTCATGTATGGATTGGAGGGGTTTAAAGTGGCTAATGATGCAGCTGTGGTCTGGCTTCTGGTTTGTGGTCGTGCCTCGTCATCGGTGTGGCTTTGGGTTTGTTTTTTGCATGGATGTGTGGTGGTGACATCCTGTGTGGTTTTTGTGAGTGTGGGTCTGGTATCATTTTTTGTGTTAGGGAGTCGTTATTGACAGCCAAGCCCCTAACCATTCAGAACACACCTCTACCCAATCAGAACACAGCCAAGCTCCCACCCAATCAGTTCATACCCCCACTGGCAGTTAAAAGGAAGAAACAGCTAAGACCACACATTGCTGCTCAAAGCATGAAGCTGAAAACACCAGCCTGAAGATGACGAATGGGACTTCGTCGAAACGTCGCCAAGACACTTCCAATTTTACGTGGGAGAAAACCTGAACAACCAAAGACCTACATACAAATATCCGCGAAAACCTCAGAAAACAAATATATATATGTGTGTGTGTGTGTGTGTGTGTGTGTGTGTGTGTGTTTATGTGCTGTTTCAAAAGAATAACTCAGTTTAAGATACAGTGCTTATAGATGACCAAATATGCTATTTTCACATTAGATGACAAAAATTAATATGTGGACATAAGTAAAATAAATATAACATCATAATAAAGTTCTGCTGAACGTAATATATCTTTAAGTGGTCTTTAGGACCATTAGGATAACTATAGAAAGAAAGCATAAACAAAATAATTAGGTGTGACACTGTATTTTTGCCTTGATTTGCTCTTGAAAAAAATCTATTGCGTTCTCTTTCCTTAGGAGGGCTGCAGAACTATACAGTTTATCTGATCTTTTTTTAGATTCACAGAGGCCAAGAAGACTCACACAGATCTTGATTTTGTTTGGAAGTCTGCCATCCCTTTCAATTATCTATAAATGCCAGGGAATACAAGGTAAAATTTTAGCATAGCAGATGACCATCTGGACTGTCACTTAAGTGACAAGATTTGGATTTATACACATGAAGTATTGTGCATCAAAGAGGAAACATGATTCTTTTGTTAAGGAAAAGAGAGATATGACTGGCCTTAGTGAGGTTTGTCACATTGCCTCACAGCTTCAGGCTATTGCTGCTGATAGACTAAGCTTTAAAGGAGAGGCAAGAACAAAGGAAACTATTTTGCTTTATTTTTAGAAATGAGGAATCTATTTGCACAATCGCTTTACTTAATGTATTTTTATTTTCTTTTATTTAAAATGTTTATATGCCTCCCCAAACTCACTGAGAAAAAAAATACAGAAAAAATGTAGAAAAAAAATCAACAAAATGCAATGAAAAGAATACAAAACCACAAAACATGTATCTTCAGCATTAATAACAATAAAGCGATATAATGATGAGCCAACAACAATAACAGCATTATCTAATCAGGATTCCAGCATATCACAGCCTAGAACAGTGGTGGCAAACCTATGGCATGAGTGCCAGAGGTGGCACTCGGAGCCCTCTCTGTTGGCACATATGCTGTTGCCCCAGCCCTGCCTCCCCCCATGGCCCCTCCTCACCAGCAGCCCTCCAGAGGAGAGTCACCCCAGTTGCGGCCTGCAGGGAGCAGCATAGCCAAGCACATGGCAGCTGGGCAGTGTGGACAACACTCCACCCTCACGCCCCATTGCGCACAGATGATGCTGCAGAGTGCAAGTGGAGGGCGTGGCCACCATGGCGCTGCAGGGCCACCTGGGCAATCTGCAGCGGGCCATGGAGCCAGTGGGTGGCCTTGCGGGCGGTGTGGGAGCGGAGCAGGGTGGGGGTGGAGTGGGGGTAGGCCAGGGGGCAAGCTAGGGGGCGCAGTGGTTTTGGGGCACTTGGTCTCTAAAAGGTTCACCATCACTTGCCTAGATGTCTGGGGAAAAGATAGGTCTTGACATCTTTTCTAAAAGCCAGCAGAGTCTGGGCCAAATGTCTATCAGGACGGAGGTTTTTTCACATGTACTGGCTATCTCTATAGAAAAAGTGGTCCTATGCCATGTAGGGCACTAAAAGGGATAATCAGCATCTTGAATTGCACTTGAAGCCAAGGAAGTGAGTGCAGCTTGTGGAGCAGTGTTGTCACATGGGCATGGTGAGAAGGAAATTCAGTTCCTACAAAACATGAAGTTGCCAAATTGGGGAAAACTGTTTTATACTTCTAAATGAGTTTGCCTATCACAATTTAGATATCATTGGGCATTGCAGCTGGGATATCTGCTTTTAAATTTTGGTTTTAATGTAATATAGAAAGTATTAACACTTAATTGATCTTGGATGGTTCCAGATCTATAAACCTGGGTTTGGCATACAAATATTACTTTATCGAAAGGTGCATACTTCTGATGCTATCTTAGAGGTAGCTGTGATGGGCTTCATACTTTTTTCAACTTTGTCTTCATTCCGTATATGTTCTTTCATGTAAAACACAATCTTACTTTAAGCATTCCTTTTAAATATTTATGAATGGATCTACTTAGCACTTACATTACTATTATAAATTACATAGAACTTAAGTAAAATTGATATTTGGGTCAGTATTTTCTGGCAGTTAATGACTGGGATCTTAAGTTCAGTCACTGTTACCAGTAATGTTCCATTCACAAAATCATTATTACCTTCATAAATCTTTCTAAATAAAGAATATAAAAAGCACATTTTTTTTCATGCCTGGTAATGGATAGTCAATTCTCTTTCTAGCAATAGATAGATAAAACTCATGAAAATAAAGTTAATTCAAGGAAACTATATAGTAGGTTCATTTTCAAAAGTGATCCTTTCTGTCCAATTTTTTTTTTATTCCAGTTTCTGAAAATAGATATTATTATACATTGAGGTGAAGGAAAACTATGACCATCTGAATATTACTTAATGTCAGGATGACCAATAGTACTGTTATGTTCAGCATCATGTGAAGACCCAGAAGCCTATGTTTATTACATAAAAATCATAAGGGTTAACCATCATATATTTCCATGTCTACATTGTTAATATATATTCACTGTATTTTAGAAGACAATGTGGAAGTTTCTGGATTGTTTCTGATGGCTTTAGTTACAATTTCTTTTTTTTTTTTTTTATTAAAAAGTTTTATAAATTTTACAAAAAATAAAAGACAATACAAAAACAAAAAACAACATATACAAATAAAAACAAACATTACCCAACAAAACCCCCCTTCCCCCACCCCACCCAACCCCCCCTTCCCCCCCCAGGGCCTCCCAGAGCAGAATATAGGCTTAATTAAAAAAAGTTAAAAAAATTTATATTTATCTAAAAAAAGAATATAAAATAGAATATATATATATATATATAAAGTTAAAAATTATGAAAAAACTATATAGTATTTTTTAATATCAAATTTAAATTGTATGAATTTTATCCATTTATCCCAAACAGCAAGGAATTTCTCTTGCGTTTGACCCTTTAAGAAAGCCGAAATCTTTGCCATTTCCGCCAAATGAGACACTTTAAGAAACCATTCCTGCAATGTAGGCAAAGATTCCTTCTTCCAATATTGTCCTACTAACAGCCTCGCAGCTGTAATCAAATTTAACATCAATATAACCTCCTTTGTATCACAATCAATAACTATACCTAACAAAAATAATTGTGGAGTAAATTTTACCCTCCTTTTAAAAATTCTCTGGATATTCCACCATATCTTAATCCAGAATGCTTTTATCTCTCTGCACGACCACCAAATATGATAATAAGTAGCGTCCATACAACCACATCTCCAACATTTAGGTTGTAAGTCAGGGTACATAAAAGACATTTTTTGTGGATCAAGGTGCCATCTATAAAACATTTTATAAAAGTTCTCCCTTAAGTTCTGTGCTTGTGTAAATTTGACATTTCTCACCCAAATAGTTTCCCAGGTGTCCAATGGAACTGGCTCACCAAAATTCTGCGCCCATCTAATCATACAATCTTTAATTAGTTCCGTTTCTGAATCCAATTCAACTAAAACCCCATAAATCCTCTTAATGTGGGTTTGTCTTTGATCCTTCACTTGCTTAATAAGATTTTCATCTTCTCTGAGAAAACCCACCTTACAGTCCATCTTCCATCTGTCTAATAATTGCCTATATTGGAACCAAGAATAAATAATATTTTCTTGTGCTAACTCTTCCCGTAATTTTAACTGCCAGTTTTGTCCATCCCATTTAAGTAACTGTCTATAGGACACCATATCCATTTTAACCCCTCTTTTTATTCCTTCTATTGCATGCCAAGGTATAGCCCATAATGGTACTTTGAAATCACTTTTATAATATTTTCTCCAAACCCTAAGTAAAGAAATTCTTAAGATATGAGATTTAAAAGCCCAATCCATTTTTTTATTAAATATTAAATAGGCATGCCACCCAAAAAGTAAATTCCATCCCTCTAAGTGAAGTATATCAGAATTTGTCAAATTTACCCAGTCACTAACTAATGTTAAAACCACCGCATCATAATATAATTTCAAATTCGGCACCTTGAGTCCTCCCCTCTCACGGAAATCTTGCATAATTTTAAACTTAACCCTTGGCTTTTTCCCTGCCCAAATAAATTTATTAAGGCCTTTCTGCCACTCAGTTAAATTGATCTCATTCTTCAAAATCGGTATCATTTGGAACAAAAAGAGAAACTTGGGTAGAATATTCATTTTTATCACTGCAATTCTTCCCATGAGGGATAATTGCAACTTTTCCCAATTCTTCAAGTCTCTCTGTACCCTAACCCACAACCTTTCATAATTATTTTTAAATAATTTTGCATTAGAAACAGATAGCATCACCCCCAAATATTTTACCTTATTAACAATTTCAAAACCCGTCAAATTAACCAAAGTCTGCTTCTCCCGACTAGTCATATTTTTAGGTAAAATTTTAGTCTTATTAACATTAATCTTAAAACCCGAAACCAAACCATAATTATGAATCAACTGTAATAATTTTACTACAGAATAAGTAGGTTGCGACAAAGTGATAACCAAGTCATCCGCAAAAGCTCTTAACTTATACTCTTTTTTATTAACTTCTATTCCTTTAATTTCCTGCGACTCTCGAATTTTGATCAACAGTATTTCCAGTGTTAAGACAAACAGCAACGGTGATAATGGGCAACCCTGTCTAGTACCTTTCTCTATTGTAAAAACCTCTGACAAGCCTCCATTAACGATAAGTTGTGCCGTTTGTTTTTGATATATTACCATAAGAGCTTGCAATATCTTTTCACCAAAATTCATCTCTTCCATTACTCTTAACATAAAATGCCAATTCAATTGATCAAAGGCTTTTTCAGCATCTAAAAATATCAGCCCTGCAGGAACTTGGTTATTTTTATCTAAATATTCTAATAAATTAATAATTTGTCTGACATTATTTTTCATGTACCTTCCAGTTATGAACCCAGATTGATCTTTATGCACAAGGTGGTGCACCACCCTCATAAGCCTATTTACTAAGATTTTTACAAATATCTTATAATCCACATTTAAAAGAGATATAGGCCTATAATTCTTTGGTAAAGTAAGATCTTGATCTTCCTTTGGAATCAATGATATAAAAGCAGTACGCCATGAGGGAGGAATCTCTTGACCCTGTAAAATGCCATTAAAAAGATCACCTAATGGTTGAATCATCTCCTCCAATAAAGCTTTATAATAAACAGCTGTTAACCCATCCGTACCCGGTGCTTTCCCTGGTTTCAATTGTTGAATTGCTAGCGAAATTTCCTCCTTAGTAATTAAACCATTAACTTCCTGTTTCTGATCCTCTGTCAATTTAGGGAAACTAACCTTGCTTAGATATTTATTTATCTCTAAAATTTGCACATTAGTAGATTTATATAATTTTTGATAATAATCCAGAAAAGATTTCTTAATCAGTTCCTTCTGAGAAACTAATTTACCCTTGTAATTTATTTTATCTATTGTTCTCTGTCTCTGTTTCTTTCTCAATTGATAAGCCAGCCATCTCCCTGGCTTGTTAGCATTACAAAATGTATTTTGTTTCATAAACAATAAATTGGTTGCAGCTTGATCTGCTAACAACATATTAAATTGTGTTCTTAACAACTTTAAGGATTCTTTAATACTTTCATCAGAAGGATTTAAAATCAAAGACTTTTCTTTTAATTTAATTTCATCTTCCAATTCTTTACGTTTCTGAATCTGTTTTTGCTTATGACAGTTATTCATTTTTATCAAAATCCCACGCATAAATGCTTTCCCTGCATCCCATACCATTGACATTGAAGTCCCCTTATACATATTCAAAGCAAAATAATCCTTTAAACACTTCTTTAGTTTCTGAACATTTTTTTCTTGTCTAAATAAATTCTCATTCACCCTCCAGGATCTTCTCCCCTCTTTTTCTTGAGTCAACTCCATCCAGACTGGACTATGATCCGTCAAAGACCTAGGGAAAATCTTGACATTCTTTACTCTATTATATAAGTCCATTGTAATCAGGAAGAAGTCAATTCTTGAGAAGGATTGGTGTCTATCTGAAAAGAAGGTAAAGTCTTTCTCCTCTTGATTACATTCCCGCCAATAGTCCCGTAATTCCCAGTCCTCTTTCATATCAAAAAAGGCTTTAGGTAATTTTGCCTGCTTAAGAAGAGGAGAAGAACCTTTTTTGTCCCTTTGTACATCTAAGACACCGTTCCAATCCCCCATTAGTACCACGGATCTATAGTCCAGTAGATTTATTTTTTCATGTAAGAGTCTGTAAAATTGTTCCTGTTGCTGATTTGGTGCATATAGTCCCACTATAAGTACTTTCTTACCATATAAGCCCAATTCAACCATCACATATCTCCCTTGGGGGTCAGACTCCACCAGACAAACTGGTAGATTTTGCTTAACATAGATAACAACTCCCCCCTTCTTCCTGGGAGCAGAAGATCCCAGACGGGCATTAACTAAATATTTCTGATCCTTAAGTAAAATATGAGTTTCCTGTAAGCAAATAACATCATTATTACGTTGCTTCAAATAATAAAAGATTTTTTTCCTTTTCTGAGGAGAATTCAATCCATTAACATTCCAGGTCAAAAACTTTGCCATCTCCCTTGGCCCGCAGCCTGGAGAAGACACCTTGGAGATCTGAAATTGCAACATGTGTTGCATGACTCTTGGGTCTTGCTCCTCCCACCGGCGGTGATACATTTCCAGGAGAAATCTCTTTGGCCTCTTTCTTACGTTGCTCCTTCTCTTTACGTTTATAAGCTGCACGAGTCATTCTCTGCTCTTTAACCTCCGTCTGGCGTTGCCATTCAGCTTGCAGCATCCCAGCAGAAACCAAACCTAATGCCTCAGACTGCTGCTCCGCCTCTTTGCCACTCAGGGATTTCTGAACAGGTAAAGTTGAGCCTGCACCTAGGACTGAAGTATAGAATTCTCTAGCTTTATCAACTGTATTCAATCTATAACGTGTCCCCGCATGGCTCAAAACAATACCCATCGGGATTTCCCATCTAAATGGCATCGATCTAGCTTTAAGCTCATTAGCTAAGAAAGCAAAATCTTTCCTGATTCTTAAATTTTTTGATGGGATTTCCTTTAGTATGATGACATCTTGGGCAGCTATCTGAAATATTTTATTATAAAAGGCTTGTATGATCTCATTACGCAGAGACTTCTTCGTAAAATAAATCACATCTCTAGGCAAATTCTTCTGCTTAGCAATCCAAGAGTTAAGCCTGTACACTTTTTCAACTTCTCTGCGTAATTCTCCTTTATCCATATCCAAAACCACAGCCAAATCAATAAGGACCACCTCCATCAGATCTTGATTCATATCTTCCTTGAGGCCTCTAATCCTCAAGGCATATTCCATCTGCCTATACTGAAACATCAGAATATCTTCTTGTGAAGTCTCCACCTTCCTTTCCACATCTTGAATTTTGTCATCAAAGGAATCAACTTTATCTTCAACTTCCTCGAGTCTTGCATCCAGCTTAACCACCACTGTAGCCAAACCTGAGACTGCTGCAAGTATATCTTGTCGCAAAATATTATTGTTATTTTCCAATTGATCCTTTATCCCACTTATCTCTTCTTTGAAGTCAGATTTAATTTCTGATTTAAGCTGTGTAGAAAATTGCTTCATTTCCTCTCTCATTTGAGCTACAGCCTCTCCCATTATACCTCTAACCTCTTGTGCTGAAAGTCCAGGCAAAGGAGGGGAGGGTGGTGGCTGTGCCGGTGGTGCATGTTTAAGTTGTTGTTGTGGTTGTGCAGTAGAAGTTATAGGGGAGGAAATCACCTTGGATGTTGTAGAAGGCGGCTGTCTCTTTGAAGCCATTTTAAATGACACAGTTCTCACTTCCCTTCCCCCCCCCAAAAAAAAGAGATGAGGGGGAAAGAGAAAAATTTTAACTTTTAAAAGAGGCAGCAAAAACACTATAATCCTTGAAAATCCAGAGAAAAAAGACCAAGAAAAAAAAAATCAAAAAAGAGAATTCAATACCAAAAGCAAAAGTAAAGTCCAGTCCTTAAAAGGAGAAAGTGAAGCAAAAGACAAAGGAAAAAAAAACTCCGTCACTTTCAAAACGCCATCTTAATTCCTTCTCCACAATAATAAAAAGAAAAAAAAGGAGAAATAATCAAAACTAAATAAAAAAAAACCACCTAAATTATATAAGAAAAAATCCTTTAAACTGCTCTGTCCGGTTTTTTAGGAATTACTCACCAACTCTCTATAAGCACGGAGATAGAAGCGGCAGTTTCTTTTGCTTCCTAGGAAGCAAAAACAGCTGGGAGGCGGAGACAACAAGAGCTCCGAGGGAACACTCCTTTCACCCCCTCTAGAATTAAATCCAGAGAGGGTTCAGGGGTTCTACCTCTACTCTTGTACTCTCTGTCCCTTCCCTTTGCCCGGGAAGGGAATTCCGAGCCGCGGGCCAGCTGATGCGCGCTGCGCTCCGCGGCTCTAACACTTTCCCAGCTGGACGGCTAGAAGATAGCCGCCATTGCTGTTGCTCCGTACCGGAAGCCCCCTTTAGTTACAATTTCTGAAAGAGCAGAGAGCTGCCTTAGAGATGCTAAATATAGCCAATCTTGATTAGCTTCTGAGATCAAATTCCTAAGTGTTACCATTAAACTAAGTAATATTGGCCCTGATAAGCATTTGGATGAGGGACATCTAGAAATTCTAAGACAGTTAGCAAAGCTGAAAAGTTAAAATATCCCAGGAGCAAATAATGTGAAATTACTTGTAACACTGCCGAGAAAACCACATAGATATGGTAATTAGGAAATCATATCAAGGACATGTTTTATTATGGAAGAAAATTAAATCATTCCTTTGTGCAGCACCACTGCTGGAAAAGACTTTTTGTTGTGCACTTTGTCCCAAAGTTGTCCTAACATCAATAAAGTAAGTTAATTAATGAGTTAACGAGTGAGTTAATGAACTGTACAGTCCTTACAATTGCCTTCCAGATAGGTTGTATCTATGTACCTTATAATTTCCATTTTAAAACAAGGCTTCCTTTAGTAATCACTTGGGTAATCAACCAGTATGCCATAAAATATGAAGAAAGTACCTACCAGAACAGAAATTTTAGTGTGCTAAAGTGGAATTTTCTAGCTAAATATTTATATATATATATTTGCAAAACACATCACTTTCTTATGTTAGATATTATTATTATCATAAATGTGATAACTCTCAAATGATGCTGCTTTTTACACTGAGTACTGTATTAGCGGGGCATCTCTGGTTAGACATTAAGGTTAGACAATAGAACATAAACATTAATATAATTAATATTTTGTGTTAGCTTGTTATATGTTAGAGGAATTCCCTTTCTTCTCCTCCATGATAAGTTCAGAAATATTCAGAAGCATTTGCTCTTAAATAGAAAATATATTTTTATTCTTCTGAATCAGCATTGAGTATGCAGTGGATAATGGTTCTGTGTTTCCAACTTCCCTTTAGATGATCATAGAAGAACATGCCCAATTATGTTTTATGATTCCAGGATATGGTGGACCATGTGAAGTAAGTCAGCTAACTTTAAGTTCACCCAGTCTTAAACATAAAATTATACTTCTGTGTTATCTAATCCTTCTGTTGTTATTTTAAAACAAAGTTTGTTTAAATTAAAGTTCAGCCAAATGCTACATGTCTAATTTTTTGTTGTTTTTTTGCTATCTAAAAGTATTTTTCCTAGAATTCATTACAATTTTTATAGAATCATTAGATATTTTTACTTAACTTCAATGTAATTAATTCATTTCTAAAAGGTGTCAGTCACAATACTGTGTATTCAGGAGTCAAAGCAAAATAGGAGACATCCAATTGCTCAGATTTTTCCTGTGGTATGAGGGACTTTACAGTTAGAGGCACCATTTTAAATAAGTCTTGAAATTAAAGTTCAGTGACAGTTGTGAAATATTGGAAGTCATAGAATAATAGAGTTGGAAGGGACCTTGGAGGTCTTCTAGTCCAACCCCATACTTGATCAGGAGACCCTATATCATTTCAGATAAATGGTTGGCCAATCTTTTTTTGAAAGCCTTCAGTGATGGAGCACACACAACTTCTGAAGGCAAGCTGTTCCATTATTATCATATGCTTAATATGATTGTCATCTACAGTACAAATTAGTGTGGATGTTTGATAATCTAGTGACCATATTTTGCAGTAAACAAAATGTCTGGGCTTCCAGAAAGAGTCTCACATACAAAACATTGCCATTAATCATTGCTTTAGTGACATAGATCAGGGCTTTTCAACCTTTTCACCCATTATACCACTTTTAGGATATGGCAATATCCAAGTACCACCAGCAAGGTGTCGAAAACTTGATGACCGGAAAAAAAGGAAAAAAAATGATAAAGTAGTCCTCAACTTACAATAGTTTCCTTAATGACTGAAGTTACAATGGCACTGAAAAAAGTGCCCCACAAGGCACAGCCGAGCAAAACACCTGCCTGCCCACCCAGCGGCGCTCTTCCTCCTGTCCGAGGTTTTCATTGTGTTCATTCTGTTGGGTGGTTTTAGCAGGTTTTGGTCACTTCACATGATCCTGGACACTGTGACCGTCATAAATATGAATCAGTTGCCAAGCATCTGAATGTAAATCACAAGACCCTGGAGATGCTGCAACATTCCAGCTGATTGGCACTTCTTCTGGGTTCAGCAGAAGCACCAGGATCAGCGCCGAGCTCCAGCTGGAGCCTGGTGCTGATCCTGGTGTTTCCTCTGAGCCCCGACAGCCCCGAAGAAGCACCAATCAGCTGAAAAGCGGCACTGATCCTGGTGCTTCCACTGAGCTCTGACAGCCCTGCAGCTCCAGCCATCTCTCGCTCAGGCTTGAGTGGTGCTGCCACCGGTTCAGCTCATTACCCTCCCCCGCTACTTTTCTAGGATGGTCGCGTACCACCTGCCAGGTGCCAATGTACCACAGGTTGTACCCGTAGCACTGGTTGAAAAGCCCTGACATAGAATGTCATTCAGTTTCATTGGATAATTTCAGATTGTAGAATATTGAGAGTAGAAAAAAAATCCATTCATTTTCTCTGCAGTATGTATCATTTATCATATTTCCCTGTAATCACTTTTTTCATCTCATATCTATAAATTCAAAAATATACCTGTTAATTAAAAAGTAGACTAAGATACTATCATAAATTATTATGATTAAGGATTGAATGTATTTTGTCTTATTAACATTTCATTCTTTCATAGAAATGTTTCCTACTGTGTATCTATGTAGAAAGATTTTTAATAATCATGTAAACTGCCATGCTATTTTGTTTCTCAGCAGCTGTCTAATGCATACATAGATTTTTCATCAGTATTTAATTTATTTAATTTTTATTAGCTGTCTTAGAAAGTTGCCCTCTTCCAATTCTTTGACTATCTATGGAACTACATGGCTAGCTGTCTTTCCCTTTTCATTATAGATTTTATATTTCATGATATGTCAATCAGTTTTCAGTGTTGCAATATTCATTTTACCAAATTCTGTAAAACACTTGCATGCTTCTTTGAAGTCTTACATTTATTTTGATCTTAGTTCTATTTATTTTTAATAAGCATTAGTGCCATATGCAGCTATGCTCATTTTAATATATATTTTATTTCATTTGCTATGTTTATTCAACCAAATTGTGATTCAATGGCATTTTGCAAATTCCATAACTGTGACAATTTGTCCCCTTGTATTTATAAATAAATATTTTATCCAGCTATAGCCATTCTTTTCATATGCCATTCAAGATGCAACAAACAATTGCAAATTAAAAACCAAAATCCAAATCTTATATACACATAGAAAACTCCTTTGACAATTGGAGATTTGCCTGTTTCCTGAGGATAGCTGCTAACTGCTTTAGAGAAGATAATGGGACAACAAAAGCTCTCTTTCACACAGAAAAATATATGACCTTTGGGAAAGAGAAGAAAGAAAGCTGTTGGAGAAGTGTTATTCGTCTTAAGCCCAGAATAATTCCTATTCCAGACATTTATTCAACATTGCAGTCTTTTATAAGGTTATCCTCTTGTGTTGAAAACTAATCTTATTCCCAGATTTTGAAAGAGTGAACTTTGAAAACTCTTGTACATATTATTTGCTTCCCTCCACTCTTTTCACTGAACTATAAATTCAGTTCACAAAAGTTTGCTTCTGATACATTACAAGAAAGAATATAGTACATAGAACATAGAACATCATCAGGGTTGGAAAGGATCTTGGGGGTTTTCTAGTCCCTTGCTCAAACAGGGCCTTATACCATTTCAGATAAATTGCTGTCCTAAAAGCTTCAAGTCATGGAGCACCTACAACTTCTGAAGGCAAGCTTTTCACTGATTGATTGTTCTCACTGTCAGGAAATTTCGCCTTAGTTCTAGCTTGCTTTTCTCCTTGATTAATTTCCATCCATTGCTTATTGTTGGTGCTTTGGAGAATAGGTTGGTCCCCTTTTTTTTGTGGCAGCCCCTCAAATACTGGAACACTGCTATCAAATCATCCCTAGTCCTTCTTTTCACCAGACTAGATGTGAATAAATTTAATAGACTAGATATGAATAAGTTTAATTTAATTCAAGACTTATTTATATGTTTAAAGGTAAATTTAATTTAAAGGTATGCACAACAATGCCAGATTAATTGCACTCTTCCCAATTTTCAATTTTATCTGATTCAATGTTAATCTTTAAATTACAATTTTAATTGCATTTTCATTACAAATTATATGTATTTATGAATGAAACTCTTTTTTTTTGTTAGGTTATTGTCTGTCTTTGTTTCAACTAGTTGTATTTCTAATTAGGAAGGTATGAAAACCCAATTATTAAGAGACAGCACACTTGGTAGCATTAACGACAACTTATTGTTATTACAATTAACCAAAGCATGGCTTTTAAAATGAAAAATCAGCTTTTCCTAGCTTTACAACTATTCTTTAGTTAAAGTGATTGTAATCATCAAAGTTATATTTCAAACTATTTGAAAAGTTCCTCAATATATTATATAATGTGTATATTTTACTATTACATTATTAAAATCAGAAAACATCTTCATTAGTTATGTTATTAGTCTTGAGAACCAACTGATAGTTACTGTAAATTGTCATGCAGTGTATAAAGAACTACTGTGAGAACAAAATTATTGGAAAAATGATTGAATGGAAAAAAATATAAGAAGCAGTTGTGAATAAAACATAGCTGAAAAAGTAGGAGAAATCAAAATCTCATTGAGAATGATAGGCCACAATGATTAAAGCTATGAATACATAATGTAAAGTTTTCATGGAGAAATAATTTTATTGAGACAGCCTAATTATATAAGGTTTGATGTTAGTTCTCTCTCCATATGTAACATTCAAAAAAATTGTTTGCCTGAATGGCATACAAAGAGCAAGGTAAAAGTACAGTAGTATTGAAATCTTTCATTTTTTGGTACGTAAACTTTGAGAAGATGGTTTATACTGACCTAAGATGATGCCGAGGGAAGTATGTTGAAAAACCTATTTTACTACAGGTTGTCCATGATGTATTATATTTTAGTTACTTCACGTAACAGTATTGACAGGATCTTGTTGTTGGGCTTGACAGATGAGTAAGTGGTATAACAGATATAGTCATGTGTAAACATCACATTATCTGCTCATTGCTAAATCAGTCTCTTAATACAACCCTCACTTTTTTGCACTTTACCATCATTGTTGGAAATTGCTTAATATTCTTAATAAGGAAGATAATTTGTGTCTTGTGTTCTGCAAACAAAATGAACTGCAAGAATCAGTTGATGAGACCCAGTATTAAATAACATCTTATATGATTCTCTTCACATATTTGTTTATTTCCTTGAGGAGTGCCAAATTTGCCCACAGGATCCTTTCATCCTCTGAAATAGACAACATTATTTCTAAGGAATGTTAAAAGTTCTTAACAAGAAGAGAAAAATTGTTTTCTGTCTGAAACTTGAAGTTGATTTTTGAAAAAAAACAACAACACCCATATTCTTCCTGATAAAAAAAGGCAGGGAAGAGGGATTGCAAAGAATTGGCTTAGTTAGATCAATAAAGCAACTCATTCTTCTTTAAAGTAGCAAAATTCTAATAGTTGCACCAGAAATTTCAATCTTTAACATTTTAAAATTTGGGGTGTTTAAAATATGAATATGGTGTTATTAACTCCAGCTGAGTATTTCAATTTTTTTTTGTGTGTACATACAAATACATACACAGACACACAAACACACACATAGAGTATAATGCCTGAATGTCTTGTTATTCTGTTTTATTTAAGGATGAGGCATATAATGAGTATCACATACATTTAAGGGTAATAATTATCCAAAAATTGCTCAGAGGCAGCAGCTCACATTCCTGGAAGGGACAAGTAATTTCCCCTTCCACTGAAGGCATAGGAGGAAGAAATTAAGGTGTAATATCTTTGAAATAAATCTTCATACACACTTGAATGCACACATACACACATCACATTTGAAAACAAAGGCACTATTTGGAATTCTTGTGCTGTCATTATAACTTTTTCTCAATAAATCTAAGTAATCACTGTTCAGAAATACTTTTTTTGCTTGGGTGGTTTGCTTTTATATAGTTTTATTGCTACAGAGTTCTGACGGTGGCTAGAGATTTGAATTTTGTTTTAGGTTCTTTAACTGAATATTAATTAAAGCATATGCAGCAGATTTATTCGGAGTAGTGGGAAAACCAGTAAAATAATTGGCCTCTTGATTGAAACAATTGTGACAATGTAATATAATGTTTATAATCAAGAACTCCATGGGTAAAATCCATTAAAACTCAGGGGCAAGAGGTTTGTTGTTTCCAGAGCTTTATGTTTGACGTTGGGGACACCAAATGAGCAAATAACATTTTTAACAAATAATAATAAATAATAAATCTTTAAAAAATCCTAAGCTCACTCAGTTGCTTTAGCTTTAACCCTAATGTTGCATTGTATCAATGCCAGGAAGGTCCAGAAGACTTTCCAAAGTAGAAATACAAAAATGTATGAAAAAATGATCGATTTAATTATTGATGCATATGAATAGTCCATTTACAAGTTTAAATGACGTAATGGTTTAAACATGAGATATAAAGATGGTGAGAAGACTGCATACTAGATACAGTTTTCTTGAAAAGGTGAGAAAATTTAGATATAATTGATTTAGGATTTAGGATTCAGAAAGTCTTCTTGCAAACTTTTCTCCAAACGTATCAAAGGATTACTGAATGTAGTTGGAGTTTATTATCTGGTATTCAAATCATAACGTATTTTTCCTATTTGGTAGGATTCTAAAGAACACAGAGAGAGAGAGAGATACACACACAGACACTCATACACACTGGTTAAAACGTAACATTTATTTATTTATTTATTTATTTATTTATTTATTTATTTATTTATTTGTGAGACTTATATACCACTTTAAGTGCAAGCACTCTCTAAGTGGTGTACACCAGTAAGCAATGTATATATATATTTACATTGCCCCCAACAATCTGGGTCCTCATTTTACCTACCTCAGAAGGATGGAAGGCTGAGTCAACCTTGAGCCGGTGAGATTTGAACCGCTGACCTGCTGAACACAGTCAGCTAAAGTGGCCTGCAGTACTGCACTCTAACTGATTCAGAAACAATAAAGTGTACAATGTGTCACTAAATTTCTTTTTTTAAATCTCAGCAGTAACAAGACTATCCAATTAATTGTCAGTTTCATGGATGACTTCTATTTTTTGTAATCTTTGCAATTTAATGTCATGTTTATTATTTGCTTATTAAATATAAATATTAATGCTGATGGCTGAAGTCACTAGAATATTTCTTTCTAAGCATGCTTGAGTACATTTTGTAGTTATTACTGATTTCAGTCGTGAGCTTATTGTGTATAGAATAGAAGCTAATTTTGGAGGTCAGAATTAGCCATTAATGGAAAATAACTTATTGAGGAAATAAAGTATTCTTTTTTATTCTGCTCTGTGTACTTGCCTTATGAATTTATCCAAAGGGAAGGCAACCTTCAATTTGAGTTTATTCCTAACCCTTTACACAGAATATACATCAGCCAGAAATTATATTCTCCAGAGAAGATATCTCAGAAAAATAAATTTGTATTAACTGAACTAGTAAATACATTTAACCATAAAATTAGTATATTATTTAATTTTGAATGAAAATTGACAGTAAAATAAGTTGTATTATGTACAGAATTAATTTATTTGCATATATCAACAAGAAAGAAAGAAAGAAAGAAAGAAAGAAAGAAAGAAAGAAAGAAAGAAAGAAAGAAAGAAAGAAAAAGAATCGGAAAAAACAAGCTCCTTCTAACCTTTTTATTAGGTTTAAGCAAATTCATTATCTCACTATCTTTTTGGTCATTACTTTTCACTCTTAAACTACTTAAACTTCAGAAATATGTACAGAGGAAAATAAGACACATACCTTCCCTTCCTCTTTCCTGGAAAAACAGCAAAAATACCGCCGGGGGGGGGGGAACGGACAGAGGAGAGGAGAGGAGAGGAAAGGAAAGAAGAGGAAAGCAGAAGAAAGCAGAGGAAAGGAGAAATGGATGGACAAAATATGACTGAGCTGCTGGAAAGGGAAGAAACAATTGTAAAAAGAATGTAAGCGACAAAACTGCTGTTTAGTGTTAAACAAATATACCATGCAAATAGTTCCTTTCAACAACAACAACAACAACAAAACTAATATTCAAAGGCACCCATGATTGCCACAGTAATGTCTATGCTACTTGTATTGTATTCTTTCAGAACTGCAAAATGACCTTGCCCTCAGTTCACAGATATTTACATTTTGTAATATACATCATGTTAATACATCATGTCAGGTTAATATGATACTTACAATTCTTCATCCTTTTTTTTAAGATGTACTCTGTCCTTCCTTAGTTTTAATGAAATATGTTAAAACTATGTATAAAAATCACATATATAGTTTCAAATGTGAGTAGATTACTACTATCAGAAATTTATAGTGATCAGTATACTACTATTATAAGGATTGTGACTTTTCAGGTTAAATCTTGTCAGGTTAAATTTCCTCAGTTCTAGGACATGCCTGGAAATATATTTGTCTATGGGGTAGATTGGGGAGAAAAACAAACAAATGATAATTACAATCTAGTTCTTCTATGAAATATTGAAATATTTCTTTCTTAACTGCAGAGGTGTTTGTTTGGTTGAGGTTCACAGTTTAGTCCCACAGTCCTCCAAAGTGTGACAACAGATCATCCAATGATCTTATCAAGCCTATACAAGATTTGACCAAATATTTTAAATCTTTTTTTCCTCTGCTTGGTTGTTTGTGTTCCAGATAGTGCTATAAGTAGATTGGAAGCAGAAAACTCCTCTTCCCATCTTTATCCTCTCACCCCAAACCTGAAAAATTCAAACCCATGAGGACATTGGCAGTATAAAAATAATGTTCATGCTCAAAACAAGGTAACTAACCTATTTACATAAGTAAATTTAGGATCTAAAAAGGTTTTGGCACAATAGTAGCTAAGAATTTTTTAGAGCTTCCGGTGGTCAGCGACGATGATGGCGGCTACTTTGTAGCCGTCCTCCTGGGACGGCATTAGATCTGCGGAGCACAGCGCACACCAGCTGGCCCGCGGCTCGAAATCCCCTTCCCGGGCGAAGGGAAGGGGTAGAGACCACACGAATAGAGGTAGAACCTCTTAACCCCCCCTGGATTTCTTTTTTTGGGGGGTAAAAAGAGTGTTCCCTCGGAGTTCGTGCTTTCTCCGCCTCCCAGCTGTCTTTGTTTCTTCGGAAACAAAGTGAAACGCCGCTACCATCTCCGCGCTTAAAGTTTTCTGGTGAGTGACTTTTAAAGCGGACAGAACTGTTTAAAGGATTTTACTTAGAGTGTAGAGTTTTATTTCTTTTTATTTCTCTTTTAGTTTATGTAGATTCTTTTTCTTTTGTTTTTTTTTTGTGGTGGAGAGTGAGAGTGAAAGTAAGATGGCGTTTTGAAAGTGCTTTTTTTTTTCCTTTCCAGAAAGAAAGAACGGACTTAAATGAAATGTATGGACAGCACAGTCTTTTTTTTCTTTTAAGTTTTTTTTTCTTTTAAAGTGTTTTGGAGGTTTTGAAGTTTTTTTCTTGCACTCTCCCTGGTTTTTCTTTATTAATCTTAAGGATTTTAGTATTTTTCTTTTTTTTTAAGAAGAAAGAAAGAGAGAATAAGATTTTTAAAAATGGCTTCAAAGAGACAACCAGCTTCTATAGTTTCTAAGGTGGTTTCCTCTCCTGCAATTGCAACCGTACAATAACAACTTAAAGCTACACTACCAGTGCTGCAACCTAAGGTTACACCTCCACCTTCTCCTCCCTTGCCAGGCTTATCTGCACAAGACATTAAAGATATAATGGGAAATCCTGTATCTCAAATCAGGGAGGAAATGAAGCAACTTCTTGAACAGAGCAAGTCTGAAAGCAAAGAGGAAATGAAGGATCTTCTTGAACAGAATAAATCTGAAACTAAAGAGGAAATGAAGGAGCTTTTAGTGGAGAATAATATTATTTTGAGGCAAGACATAGTTACAGCTTTATCAGGTTTGGCTTCTGTGGTTGTGAAGTTGGATTCCAGAGTGGAAGAGGTTGCAGAAAAAGTAGACCTCCTTGAGGACAAATTCCAAGATATGGAAAAAAAGATGGAAATTTCACAAGAGGATATTCTTATGTCTCAGTATAGGCAAATGGAATATGCTTTGAGAATTAGGGGTCTTAAAGAAGACATGAATCAAGATCTGATGGAGATGGTGATTAATGATCTAGCTGTTGTTCTGAATAGGGATAAAGATGGATTACGTAGAGAAGTGGAAAAAATTTACAGAGTTAATTCCTGGATTGCAAAACAAAAGAACCTGCCAAGAGATGTGGTGATCTACTTTGCAAAGAGATCTCTGCGTAATGAAATTATACAAGCTTTTTATAACAAGAGATTCCAGATTGCTGCCCAAGATGTTATCATTTTAAAGGAAATACCATCTAAAATTTTAAGAAATAGAAAAGACTTTGCTTTTCTAGCTAATGAGCTTAAAATAAGATTGATGCCATTCAGATGGGAGATCCCGATGGGTATTGTTTTGAGCCATGCGGGGACACGTTACAGACTTAATACAGTTGTTAAAGCCAAAGAGTTCTATAATACGGTCCTGGGAGCAGGCTCATCTTCATCTATGACTCAGAAAGCTCTGGGCGGCAAGGAGGTGGAACAGCAGTCTGAAGGATTAGGTTTGATGGTTGCTGGAAAATCACAGGTGGAATGGCTGTGCCAAACAGAGGTCAAAGAGCAAAGAATGACTCGTGCAGCATATAGACGTAAGGAAAAGGAACAACAGAAGAAAGAAGTTAAAGAATCTTCTCATGAAAGTGTCTCAATGCCGGTGGGAGGAGCAAGACCCAAGAGTTCTGCAACACATTCCTCAATGGCAGAGCTTCAGGCAGTCTTCTCCAGGCTTTTGGTTAAGGGAGATGGCAAAGTTCCTGACCTGGAATGTTAACGGCCTTAACTCCCCCCAGAAAAGAAAGAAAATCTTTTACTATTTAAAGAAACATAATAATGACATTATTTGTTTGCAGGAAACTCATATTCAACTTAAAGATCAAAAATATTTAGTCAATGCTCACTTGGGATCTCACTTTGTATCTCCTGCCCCTGGGAAAAAAGGGGGTGTGGTTATTTATGTTAAGCAAAATCTACCAGTTCGTCTGGTAGAATAAGATCTTCAAGGAAGATATGTTATGATTGAACTGGGTTTATATGGTAAGAAAATACTTATAGTGGGACTGTATGCACCAAACCAACAACAGGAACAATTTTACAGACTGTTACATCAGAAAATAATTTTGTTGGATTATAGATCTGTGATATTAATGGGAGATTGGAATGGTGTTTTAGATACACAAAGGGACAAAAAAGGTTCTTCCATTTTTTTCAAACAGGCTAAATTACCCAAAGCTTTTTTTGATCTGAAAGAGGACTGGGAGCTGAGGGATTACTGGCGTGAACGTAACCAAGAGAAGAGAGACTTTACCTTTTTTTCAGATAGACATCAATCTTTTTCAAGAATTGACTTTTTCCTGATTACAACTGATTTATATAACAGGGTAAAGAATGTAAAAATCTTTCCTAGGTCATTGACGGATCATAGTCCAGTCTGGATGGAACTAGTTCATGAAAAAGAGGAGAGGAGATCCTGGAGGGTGAATGAGAACTTATTTAGACAAGAAAGGAATGTTCAAAAATTAAAGGAGTGTTTAAAGGATTATTTTGCTTTAAATATGCACAAGGGAACATCAATATCAATGGTATGGGATGCAGGTAAAGCTTTTATGCGTGGGATTCTGATAAAAATGAATAATGTCCATAGACAAAAGCAGATCCAGAAATGTAAGGAATTGGAAGATGAGATTAAATTAAAAGAAAAATCTCTGATTCTAAATCCTACAGATGAAAAGATTAAAGAATCTATAAAGTTGTTAAAAACACAATTTAACATGCTGATGGCTGATCAAACTGCAACTAACTTACTGTTTATGAAACAAAACACATTTTGTAATGCTAATAAACCAGGGAGATGGTTGGCCTATCAATTAAGAAAGAAACAGAGACCGAGAACTATAGATAAAATAAATTATAATGGCAAATTAGTGTATCAGAAGGAGTTGATTAAGAAATCTTTTTTAGATTATTATCAAAAATTATATAAGAGTACTAATGTACAAATTTTAGATATAAATAATTATCTAAGTGAGGCTAATTTTCCTAAATTAACAGAAGATCAGAAACAAGAAATTAATGATTTAATTACTAATAAGGAAATTGTGACAGTTATTAAACAATTAAAACTAGGTAAAGCGCCGGGTACGGATGGTTTGACATCCATTTATTACAAAACCTTAGTAGAAGAGATGACCCAACCTTTATGTGAGCTTTTTAATAACATATTACAGGGTTCAGAGAGTCCTCCGTCATGGCGCAGTGCTTTTATTTCCTTGATTCCAAAAGAGGATCAAGATCTTACCTTACCAAAGAATTATAGGCCTATATCCCTCTTAAATGTAGATTATAAGATTTTTACAAAAATTTTAGCGAATAGGCTTATGAGGGTTTTGCATCAGCTTATACATAAGGATCAATCGGGTTTTATAACTGGTAGGTATATGAAAAATAATGTTAGACAAGTTATTAATTTATTAGAATATTTAGATAAAAATAACCAAATTTCTGCTGGGCTGATATTTTTAGATGCTGAAAAAGCTTTTGACCAATTGAATTGGCAGTTTATGTTAAGAGTAATTGAGGAGATGAACTTTGGAGAAAAAATATTACAAGCTTTTGGTTCTATATATCAAAAACAAACAGCACAAATTATTGTTAGTGGGGGTTTGTCAGAGGTTTTTGCAATAGAAAAAGGTACAAGACAGGGATGTCCATTGTCACCGTTATTGTTTGTTTTAACATTGGAAATTTTGCTGATTAAAATTTGAGAGTCGCAGGAAATAAAAGGAATAGAAGTAAATAAAAAAGAATATAAGTTAAGAGCTTTTGCAGATGACTTGGTGGTTACCTTGTCTCAACCTACCTATTCTGTAGTAAAGTTATTACAATTGATTTATCAATATGGACGGGTTTCGGGTTTTAAAATTAATAACAATAAGACTAAAATATTACCTAAAAATATGACTAATCTGGATAAGCAGATTTTGGTTAATTTGACTGACTTTGAGGTTGTTGATAAGATAAAATATTTGGGGGTTACTCTGTCTGTTTCTAATGCAAAATTGGATAAATATAATTATGAAAGGCTGTGGGTCAGGGTACAGAAAGACTTGAAGAATTGGGAGAAGTTACAGTTATCTCTTATGGGAAGAATTGCAGTGATTAAAATGAATGTTTTACCAAAATTTCTTTTTTTGTTTCAAATGCTACCCATTTTAAAGAATGAGGTTAATTTAAATCAATGGCAGAAAGGTATTAATAAATTTATTTGGGCAGGGAAGAAACCAAGGGTAAAGCTCAAAATTTTGCAGGACTTCCGTGAGAGAGGTGGACTCAAGGTACCGAATTTGAAATTATATTATGATGCCGTGGTTTTAACATTAATTAGTGATTGGGTAAACCTAACAAATGTAGAAATACTCCATTTGGAGGGTTGGGATTTACTTTTTGGATGGCATGCCTATCTAATTTTTAATAAAAAAGTGGATCGGGTTTTTAAATCTCATATTATAAGGATTCCTCTACTTCGGGTTTGGAGGAAATATTATAAAAGTGATTTTAAAATACCATTATGGGCTATACCCGGGCATGCAATAGAGGGATAAGGAGAGGAGTTAAAATGGATAGGGTCTCTTATACACAATTACTTAAATGGGATGGTCAAAATTGGCAGTTAAAATCTTTGGAAGATTTAGTACATGAAAATATTACCTATTCATGGTTTCAATATAGACAAATAGTGGATAGATGGAAGATGGATAGCAATACAGGCTTGCTTAGAGAAGATGAGAATCTCTTTAAACAAGTAAAAGATCAAAGGCGAACTCATATTAAGAGAATTTACGGGGTTCTAGTGGAACTGGAGTCAGAATCAGAATTAATCAAAGATTGTATGATTAAATGGGCACAAAATTTTGGTGAACCAGTTCTATTGGACACCTGGGAAATTATCTGGGTGAGAAATGTTAAATTTACGCAAGCCCAGAACTTAAGGGAGAATTTTTATAAAATGTTTTATAGATGGCACCTTGATCCACAAAAAATGTCTCATATGTATCCTGACTTACAGCCTAAATGTTGGAGATGTGGATGTTTGGATGCTACTTACTATCATATCTGGTGGTCGTGTAAAAATATAAAAGCTTTTTGGATTAAGATATGGTGGAATATTCAAAGAATTTTTAGAAGGAGGGTAAAATTTACCCCACAATTATTTTTGTTAGGTATTGTTACTGATTGTGATACTAAAGAGATTATATTGATGTTAAATTTAATTACAGCCGCAAGGCTGTTAGTAGGGCAATATTGGAAGAAGGAATCTTTGCCTACCTTGCAAGAGTGGTTTTTTAAAGTTTCTTATTTGGCGGAAATGGCAAAGATTTCGGCTTTTTTAAAGGAGCAATCACAAGAGAAATTTTTTGCCGTATGGGAAAAATGGATAAATTTCATACAATACAAATTGGCTATTAAAAAATACCATTTAGCTTTTTCATAACTTGTATTTAAATTTGATATTTTATAGATTGTATTCTTTCTTTCTTTTCTTTTCCTTTATTTCTTTATTTCTTTTTTTCCCTTTCTTTTCTAAGTATTTTTTTAATGCTTATGTTTTTATTGTTATATATATATTATTGTTAATTACCTTATAAGTTGATTAATTCTTTTTAGAATTTTTAAAATTTTAATTAAGCCTATATCCAGCTCTGGGAAGCTCGGGGGGGGGGGGATAGAGGGAGGGTTGTTTTATTTTTTGTTGTTGTTTTTTTTGTTTTTTGTAAAATTTTTAAAAAATTTTCAATAAAAAAAAATAGTAGCTAAGAATTTTTTTACATTTACAGCATTTCATGCAAAGTCAATAAACAGTACAGAGGTAGTCCTCAACTTATAACCATTTGTTTAGTGTTTCTTTGAAATTAATCAGCACTAAAAAAAAATGATTTAAGACTGTTTTCCACACTTATGACTGTTGCAGCACCCTCATGGTCACATGATTAAAATTCAGGTGCTTGGCAACTGGTATGTATTTATGACAGTTTGCATAAATACATGTGATCACCATTTGTAGCCTTCCCAGCAAACATCTGACAAGCAAAGTCAATGGGCGCAACCAGATTTGCTTAATGATCACTTGATTCACTTAAAAACTGTGCCCAAAAGATCATAGCATGACACACAACTTATTTAACAACTGTTTGCTTAGCAGCAGAAATTTTGGGCTCAGTTTTGATTGTAACTCAAAGTCTATTGTAAAGGCTGCAGTGTAGAATAATCCTGTTTCTGGTAGCACTGTGAGATGGGGCAGTACAGATATTGGCATTTCAAAATAAAACAAAATATTTCAATATTCTATTGAAGAAATCAGTAGATCTTTTTACCTCAGATGCATATAAAAGAACAAATTGGGTTTAAACACTTGTTCAATCATTCAATTGCTCCCAGCTCTTTGTGACCAAACGGACATCATTTGCCCAGGATTGCAAGTCATTGCTTCTTTGAATTTTATAAGCTCATGTTTGTGTCATCAATGATAGTATCTAGCTATCTTGTCTTCAGTTTCTTTTTTATTTACTTTAGTTTTTATTCAAGCATCGGAATCCTTTGCCACAAGTCTTGTTTTCCCATTATGCATCAAAACAAACAAACAGACAGACAGACAGACAGACAGACAAACATCTCCTTCAGCAGGAATACTACAAATATCACTCCAATATTTGTTGAACTTTGTATGCCTGCCTTCCACATCTGCAGTTTTACAACTATGGATCAGTACTTTTACTCTTTCAGTATAGGTAAGATGATCCTACAGAATCTTGCATTCCAAATAGCATTCCTTAGTTTTTCTTCTACAGTCAAAAAGCAACAATTTAATTTCTTGTTGATAAAGTATCATATTGCTTTTCTATAATAAGTGAATGCAGATATATCAATACCACTGTCATATTTATGATTTTAATGGCTTTCTCTATTGGATAATGCAGTACATTTATTATCTGCAAAATTGGTACTATTTATCATTTTTTAATTAGTCTGAGTAGACTAATAAAGTAGTTGATTTACATAGGGTTTTTCCCCCAGATTTGTGGATATGCTTCTTTATTCAGAGAACAAAATGGTGCCTAATAAATTATTCTGCCTGAAAGATGCAAAATAAAATGTATTTTTTTTAAAAAAACTACTTGTCAAGGACTAGAAAGATTATAAAAATATAATATGCTATAAACATTCATTTTTATTATCAAAACTCTTGTCATAACACATTTATTTCAACAGTTTACAATACAAGTTGATATATTATTTCAAATGTCAGTTAGCATAACCAATCTGGTTTACTGCGGTGTGGCTGGATACAATGAATTAATTTATGACAATTAATTTAATTTGTTGTTTAAATTGAAATACAGTACTTAAAAGGGCATAGGAAATACTTGAAAGCCAAGCCAAATTTGAGAAAATATGAACATTAATTGAATTCTATGAAAAAAACATATAGTTAAAGATGGATAAGCTATTAATTAAATGTAAACATGAAGGAAATTATGTGCAGTACAATTAAGGAAAACTAAGAAAACTTAAGAAATGATTAAGGTATTATACAATATTTATTTAAATTTATTTCTTTATGCTCCAAGACCATATTAAAAAGAAAATACTCAATACATCAAATATAAAATGATATAAAATAAAAAGTAAAGCAGAGGTTATACTGAAGAGTTTAAAACAATTAATAGTGTAAGAGAAGCACCAGATAGTTTCTGCCAGCCATAGCTATTGTTAAAAAAATATCATTCTTATTAGAAACAGCTGAAATGTAATGACATAGGAGGAGCTGTTAAGATTTCTAATATTTGGTGTTATGAGTTCTGTTTCCTAATTATTGTAGAGAGGGCACTCTACCAATGCATGCAAAACTGATTCAACTTCTATATTGGAACATAAAGTTTTCATAGGTGATACTGATGTATCTACCAGTTGACCCCCTTTCTCATGGCTCACCAGTTCATACAGGGTGAAGAATCTTGTGTGTGAACTGTGGAAAATATTATAAAAATATAAGGAATTGAGCAGGGGAGAGTGGTTATTGAGCTGTAATGGATGCGGGAAACTGTTTCAATCAATTTGGAGATCTAGATCCCAGATCCTCTATTGAAGATTACAATAGCTTTAACAGGGGTGAGATAGCTTGTGATGGATAAGAAAAGCTACAATAAAGCAGATAAAAAACAATTTGTCTTCAAAAGAGAATATACATATTACTCTAACAGACATAGATTGTGGACTAGGATTGATATGTTATGGCTATCAAAAGAATTAGATTCGGAAATTCAAGAAATTAATATAGAACCCAGTCTCTGGGCAGAAAACAATCCCATAAGTTTTTGCTGGAAAGGGCAAAGGAGTAGGCCAAGAGGGTCCCTTCAAAGAGCGATCCTATTTACATTAAAATTAATGTTAAATGAGGAAATAAGAATGACGGAAATAATTAAGGCTATAAGTAAACAAAAGAATAACAAGGCGGCTGGCCCAGATGGAATACCAGCAGAGTTGTACAAAGAACAGCAAAATGTATTTAATCAATATCTATTAGAAGTTTTCAATGCTGTTCTAACTGAAGCAGAAATACCTAAATCTTGGTTAGAGGCAAACATAGTACTAATACCAAAAGAAGATGCAGACGGAATACAGAGCCAAAATTATAGGACTATCTCCCTACTAAATGCCAATTATAAGATTTTTGTGTCAATAATGGCAGAGAGATTTAAAAATTATTTAATTGACTTCATACATTGTGACCAAAATGGGTTTTTACTGAATAGGCAGATTAAGCGGAACATAAGGACAATTATAGACATTTTGGAATTTTATGAACTGCATAGTGACCGCCAAGTGGCACTTTTGTTTCTTAACACACAGAAGGCATTTGATAATGTCAATTGGCTATTTCTGATTCAACAATTGAAACTAATGGATGTGGGTAAAAAATTTTTAAACGTAATAACTGCAATATACTCTGAACAGAATTCTCAGATTATAGTAAATGGTGAGGCCACTAATAAATTTAGTATTCAGAAAGGTACAAGACAAGGATACTCTCTCTCACAGTTGCTGTTTATATATATGTTGGAGATTTTAGCAAGAGTAGTAAGGCAAGAGGAGTAGATCAAAAGGCTTGAAGTCAAGAAGGAAATATACAAACTCCAAGCATATGCTGATGATTTAGTATTTATATTGGAAGATCCAGTGCAATCAGGTCAGAAGCTATTTGGAATATTGGAAGAGTATGGAGATTTGGCAGGCTTGAAAATAAATAGAAATAAAACAAAGATTATAGCAAAAAATATGAGTAATACACAAAAAGAAAATCTTGGGGAAAAATTAGGTATACAAATAGTTCCTAAAATAAAATATCTGGGAATTGTTATCTCCGCAAGGTGTTCATCAATCAAAGAGAATAATTATGGAAAATTAGTAAAGCACATAAAAGTTGACTTACCTCTCACTCCTTAGAAGAATCTCAGCGATGAAAATGAATATTTTACCAAAATGATATTTTTGTTTCAAAATATTCCAATCCAATTAGATAATTTTTTTAAAGAGTTGAATTAACTTTAGATTTCGTGTGGCAAGGAAAGAAGGCGAGAATAAAACAAAAGTCTCTACAGGATGCTAAAGAGAGGGGGGGATTAGGCTTTCTGGATTGGGAGCTGTACTATCGAGCAGCGGCCCTGATGTGGATTAGAGATTGGATTACTCTGGAAAACAAAAGATGTTTATATTTAGAGGGGCATGACCTCCAGCAGGGCTGGCATGCTCACTTATGGACAGGGAAAAGTAGGAACTATCAATATTTCTTGAGGCACAAAGTTCAGCAAGAAGTCATAAAAAGCTGGAACATAGTTAAAAGCCAACACTATAAAGGAGTTCCAGGTTGGCTCTCACCATTAGAAGTAGTTACATACCCCAACTTATACAGGCAAGATAAGATTATTACATATTAAGATATCCTGTCAGAGGAAGGCCATCTAAAGCAAAGATAAGAGTTGAGACAACAGGGAATAGTTTTGGAATGGTGGTCCTATCTTCAGATGCAAGCGAGGTATGTGAAAGATAAGAAAGAGTGGGGAATTAATAGGTGAGATATTGGGCTTGATAAAATATTACTAGGTTCGAAGAGAAAACAATATATATATATATATATATATATATATATATATATATATATATATATATATACGATTAAAAAGGTTAAAAATATGAACCCTGGGAATATTCATAGTGAAGATATAAAATGAACACCAGGGTAATAAAAACTGTAAAAGTTTTTAATAAATTAAAACTATAAAAGTTTTAAAAAGCGCTTTATATATATATATACATACATGTATGTTAGAATATAAATTATATGAGGAACAAGTCAAAGAAATGATGGTCACCTGGGCAATAGATTTGGGACATGCGATAAATCTGGACCAATGGCAGCAAACTTGGGAGCGTAACAATAAAATTACATTGGCGACATCCTACAAAGAAAATCTTTATAAGATGCTTTATAGATGGCATCTGCCACCGGCCAGACTTGCAAAAATGTATAGTGGTTACTCACCAATGTGTTGGAAGTATAAAAAAGAAAAGGATACATTCTTTCACATCTGGTGGGTTTGTAAAGAAGTACTGGTTTACTGGCTCAGGGTTTGGAAATGGATAATAGAAATGACTGGTCAAAAAATTCAGTATACACCAGAGATGTTTATATTAGGAATATTAGAAAAAAAACATAAATAAAGATGATATATATTTAATTATACATGTGATAACGGCGGCAAGAATCTTGTTTGCTCAAAACTGGAAAGCAACTGAAGTGCCACTTTTTTAAAAATCTGAAAATCATTTCTTATGGCAGTGAAGAGACAGACATGCAGAAAAGCCCATTAAGTGCGACTCGATTTCAGAAATTCTGATAAACTGCTTTTGTAAAGCTTTGCTATTTTAAGTTGGGAAATTAATTTGTGAACTTCTGTATACATGACTGGAAGACCTTCAGGTGACAAGAGGTATTGAGTAAAAAGGTGGAAATGTCCAACCCAAGAATAAGTGGAAATTGAATTTACATCTTCATCTTTACACAATGTACCTTATACAAAATTACATCTTTAATCACTACTTATCCCTTTGGGAATTCCACATCATGTAAAGTTATATGCCCACCATTCCAGTATTGTAATTATTCAATTTAGTTTATAAGGCAGATTCTGGCAGGTAGCAACAGGAAAAATGAATGTCATGCCTTGTAGTCTCTTGTGTATGCTGCTCCCAAGTTCCACAAACTACACACAGGTAACCATAAGATGGGGAAAGGGGAGGAATTAATGTCATCAAATATGTCATGATGATATCCATAAATGATACAGATTATGGGTTCCATTGCAACTGACCAAGTTCACATCCATTACAACAAAGTGATTTCTTTTTAACTGGTGTGGTATATATGGAGCTATGTTGTTGCTAAGACATCATTCAAATGTATATGAAGAAATATTGAACTTCCATGAAAGGCTGAAGTTACATGAAATGGTGGGGAAGAATCCTCCCCTCTTTATAAAGCCTCTAGGGGCAGATTAATATGTTTATAGTTAACTTTTGATGATTAGAAATGTATTGCAATGAAAAGCCAGAAAATGAGGGAAATATATATTTATAATGATGACTATGTCTGGCTGGCACAATCTTCAAAAGAAAAATGCCCACGTAAGTGTTTGAAAATGGATGCAACAAAGTAGGGCATGCAAAACTATAGTAATCACTAGCATCCAAGGAACACAGAAGAGCCTTAAAGATCGTAAGATTATAACATGACCTTTGCAATAGGAAAGGGAAGGTCATGGGGAAACTTTACTATTGGCTGAACTGATGCCTCTGCAATCTAAGGAGGCTGCAAGTCTACCCTTTCTACTGATACATCATCTCCTCACATAAGCAATGTGTTTTATTGTACCTATATATTGGCTCCTTTCACACCACAGAATACAACAACTTGGTTTTTGTTATCTATCTCTTTCCCCTGTAGTGTCATCAGGCAGTTTAACTGTGTCTGCTCTGTCTAATATACACTTCAGAATCATATGTAAGGCTAGCACAGGGGTGTCAAACTCAATTTCATTGAGGGCCGCATCAGCATCGTGGTTGCCATTGGGGGGCCAGGTGGGTGTGGCTGGCATGGGCATGGCCTACTGGGTGAGCATGGCCAGATCCATGTCACTCACGTCGGGCACCTGTGTGGGCCACGGCAGGAATAAGGCGCATCCGAGGGAGGGGAAGGGTGGGTGGGACAGGGTGAGCACCAGGGCATGGTCCACTGGAGGAGCCTCACTGAGCCTCAGGCAGTGCATGGGGCCCCTGGACAGTGGCATGGACTGCCCAGAGCCCTGGGCAGCAGAGGTCAAGTGCCCAGTCTGGCCGTTGAGCTCCCATGGCACCAGGACCCCACAGCCCTGCACTGCCCCGAGGGGATGCCCAGCTGCACTTATCTCCTCCTCAATGCTGCTGCTGCTGTGCTCACTCTCTTTGGCCAGGTTGCTCATGGTGGGTGCAGGAGGACAAAGTATGTAGGTCAGAGGGAGGCCCACTCCCTCTCCATGTGAGGAAACCTGGCTTTGTAACCAAAGCATCCTCAGCAATAGGATGGGAAACCACCAGGGGAAGGCAAAAGGGCAACAGGGCTGCTGGTAGCCAAGTGCTAAAGCAGGACTTCCCTCAGACCCTCCCTCCCTCCCTCTTCTTCCAATCTCCTTCCTTCCTCCCTCCCTCCCTTCCTTCTCTTCTTTCTTTCTTTCTTTCTTTCTTTCTTTCTTTCTTTCTTTCTTCCTTCCTTCCTTCCTTTCTTTCTTTCTTTCTTTTTTTCTTTCTTCCTTCTTTCCTTCCCTTCCCCTTCCTTCCTTCCTTCCTTCCTTCCTTCCTTCCTTCCTTCCTTCCTTCCTTCTCTTTCCTTCTTTCCTTTCTTCCTCCCTCCCCTTCTTTCCTGCCTCCCACCTTTTCATTCCATCTCCTTCCTTCCTTCCTTTACTTTTTTCCTGTTTCCTTCCCTTCCTTCCTTCCCTCCTTCTATCTCTTCCCAGGAAGGGAAGAGGAGAAGGGAAAGATTGGCAACACTTTTCTCAAAGAATAAGAGTTGGAAGAGACCTTTGAGATCTTTAGTCCAAGCTCCTGCTGAAGCAGGGGACATATACCATTCCAGACAATGGAATATCCAATCTCTACTAAAAGCCTCCAGTGATGGAGCATCCACAACTTCTGAAGGCAAGCCTTTTCACTGGTTAGTTGTTTTCAGAAGTCCTTAGTTCTAGGTTGGTTTTCTTCTTGATTAGTTTCCATCTATTATTTGCCTTCTGATGCTTTGGAAAATAGGTTGACCCCTTCTTCTTTGTGGCAGCCCATCAAATATTGGAACACTGCTATCATGTCACCACCCCTAGCCCTTTTCACTAAGTTAGACATACCCAATTCCCACAAACATTTGTCATATGTTTTAGCCTCCAGCCCCCTAATCATCTATGTTTACCATCCATTTAGACCAGATGGACCCCCTGGTTTGGTTTATAGAACAGTGGCCACAAGCAGAGACGGCACCCCCATTATAGAACTTTCTGCCAAGGAAAATATGAACAGTGCAACCCTCACCCATTTAGAGGCAACTCCAAACAGACTGTTCAGCCAGGCATATGTAAAACAACAACACATTTTATGGCCAAACAGCACTAGTAAATTACTACTACTATTTTTCTTTCTTAAAATACATACTTTTAATATTGTTTTAAGCAGTGCTAGTAATGCTTTACAATAGCTGCCTTTGAGAGTTTTCTTGTAAACCACCCTGGATTTCTCAGAAACTTCTAATTTCAAATTAGATGTTGATTTAATAAATTAGGCAGAAGAAACAAATGTTTAAATACATCTAAATCCCACAGACTTACTGCCTCCTAGGCGCATACTGCAGAGAAAATAAGGCATTGCATTTCTAGCCAGCATAGCTACAGAATAATGGGAACTGTGGTTCATGACACCCAAAATATGTTAGTTTAGGTAAGGCTGAATTAAATTATAAAAGAGCAGATGAAAGGAAGTATTTTTGTCTCCGACAAAATAATTTGGGGGGGGGGAGTTGACTCAGCCTTTTAATTTCAACTCACACCAATTCCTAACTTCCCATTCAATCCAAAGAGTTTTATTATTGCCTGGATTTTAGGGAGGGGAGGAGGCAAGAATAGACCACAAAGCTAATCTGCAAGTTTGCTCTCTAGCCGCCTGCACACCACCTTCCCGTGTATGTGTGTATGTGTATGAGAGACAGAGAGAGAGAGAGAGATCCCCTTTTTGTAAGTTTGCTTACTCTGCAACTCCCTGCTGGCTCTCTCTCTCTCTCTCTCTCTCTCTCTCTCTCTCTCTCTCTCTCTCTCTCTCTCTCACACACACACACACACACACACACACACAAACACAAACACCACACAAACAGAGGTTAATAAAAAAGGAGGGGGGGAAAGGTGGAAGCTCTCCTTTTTTATAAAACCTAGGCTTCCTCCTTCCCTCCTGGCTCTCTTTGTGTCTCTGTCTCTCTTAAACACACACACACACTTCCTGTTTTCTCCTCATCCTTTTCCTCAGCTGCACCTGAACGGAGTGGAAGAATGGGGAAAGCTCTCCTTTTTTGTAACACCTCGGCTTCCTCCGCCTCCTCCTCTTCCACTCCTGACTGGGCCTGATGAGGTTAAGCAGGGAGGGGAGGGGCGGGCTAAAGCAAATGAGCTGCTGGTGCTGCACACCACCAGCCCGGAGCGCTCTTGCTGTTTCGGCTTGCTGTTTCCTGCACGTGCTCCAAGGCACCCTGCTGGGCTGTGGTGGGCCAGGGCTGGGGCAGCAGGGGCCGGTCCCTTGCCATTTCTGGGACAGCCCCAGGGGGCCAAATCTGGGCCCTCCCTGGGCCGCATCTGGCCCACAGGCCTTGTGTTTGACATGTCTGGGCTAGCATATTATTTATCCCACACATTTCTTAAATAGTTTGTTAATATCTATGTACATGTTATGTGATTAGCACTGTATTTCTTACGTATACAAAGTTAGATGCAATCTTTTTTTCCAGAGTATTTCAAAGCTATTCAGCTACACATAATATTCCTGGGCTTGGGTAATAGTCTCCACAGTATGGGATAAGCTTCCTAACCTCAAGTAATTACATTTTTGTTCAAGATAAGAAGATTTACATAACTGAAAGCTAGTGTTGGCATGCTAACATATTTTGACATAAATTCCATTAAATTGAATAACATTTTTACATATTCAGTATTAATAATATATAGCCTTCTCTATGGCAAGATGATTCTTCATTATTGGCTAATCATACCGAATACGAAGATTTAGGAAGTCTCTATATTAATTACACAGCTAGTGGGCAGTATCTATCTAATAATGGATGATCTTGAAAAACTAAGCAGAATTGCAGCTGGTTAGTATCTGGATGAGAGCCATGGATTAGGCTGGAAGTTTAGAGCTATACTCTGTTTACTACTTGATTTGGAAGATGTACTTGAGAACATTCTGAAGAATTAAAGCAGCTGAGTCTGTTTCCAGGAAAGGACATCCTTTCCTGAAAAAAGATGTAGTTGGTTCAATGAGTCGTAGACAAAAGCTGCCATTTCCAAACATACCTCATCTCTTCCAAAGCAAATCAGAAGAACCGCTCAGTCCTAGTTTACCTAGTCTCCATCTTTTCAAAATTCAGTGTCAGAGTTCAGCTCTCTTTATAACAATGAATTGATACAAAAATGAAATTGCATAACCATGATATACCTGAACATCATTCTTATATATGGAGACATTAAAATATTCTGCCCTTTGAAAATATTGATATAATTCCTAAGATAAATATTTATGATTGTTCCCAGTTTCAAGGACGCATTAGCCACTTTTCTGACCAAGACTCTGTTCTATGTAACGTGTTGCAAGGAACAAACACTGGTTGTACATATTAAATATCACTTGTATTTACAGCTTGAAATATTTGCTTATCTTAGCAATTGTTAGCCTCTGTACTAGCAAGTGGTTTGTATGTGAGAGGTTTATGATTTGCCTACTACTTTTTCATTAAGAACTAGCTGAAATAATTACATTTATCTGAGGTTAGTAAAAGATCCTACATTTTCATTTAGAACATGCCTCTAAAAACATACATTTGGCATATTTTTATGGTTCCTGATTTACATTTTTGAAATAGCTATGTAATTCAAGCTCAGGATATGCAATTGAAATGGCATCAGTTGCACCCATGGACAATCTCTGGTGGGAGCAGGATGGAGGTGGTACATTTATCCTTGTTCTGCTTGACTCCTTGGCAGCTTTCAATATCATCAACTCTGGTATCCTTTTGGGCAGATTTGGGTAGTTTTGGGTAGGTGGCACAGATTTGTACTGGTTTACCTCTTTTCTCTGAAGCCAGTTCTAATCAGTGTTGACAGGACAGCTTTCAGTCCCTGCTTTGTGAGGTGTCATAGGGCTATCTGTTTCTTTTTAACATTTACATGAAACCATCTGGTGAGATCATCCATCACCACAGGATGAGATATCACCAATAGGCTGATGATACCCAATTATATATCTCCATCCTGGGTGAAGTGAATGATGCTATGGACAATCTTTCATGGTGCTTGGAGGCTTTGGGGGCCTGGATGGGAAATTAACAAGGTTCAATTGAAGCTTGGTAAGATGAGTGGCTATGGATGATCCTTCTGTATCCAGGAGTTTATCACTAATCCAAACAGACTTGATGCATAACCTGGGGGGTCCTCTTGGACTCACAACACCTGTTCAAAGAACAGATGGCAATCATGATTAGAAGGGTCTTTGTTTAACTTCATGTTGTGCATCAGTTATACTCTTTCCTAGATAGGGAGGCTTTCCATTCATGCTGTGGTCATTTCCAGTATGTACTACTGCAACATACTCTTCAAGAAGCTACTCCTGAGACTTCCAGTGGTTTCAGCGACGACGATGGCGGCTTTTTACAAAGCCGCCCATTCCTGGTCCATGTAAAAGCCGGCGGGACTTTGACAATCAGCTGTCCCACGGCTTGAATGTCTTCCCTGGGAGAAAGGGAAGAGGAGAGCTTTCAGGTAGAGGTAAGAGCTCCCCTGGATCCCTATAATTTTGGGGATCGGAGGGTAGAACTCCCTCGGAGCCTGAGCAAAACTCCGCGCTCCAGGATGCCTTTGTCCCGAAGTTCTGGGATGAAGCAAGCCGCCGCTCCCACATCTGCTTTCTTTTAGCTGCTTGTGAGTACTTAAAGGCAGACGGAGCAGACCAGGAGAAACTGCGTTTAAGGTTGATTGTGACTTTAACTCCAGCAAGTATCTTCTTCCTTTCTTTTTATTGTTTACTTTCCCTTTTGAAGAAAGGGAAAATGAAAGGCAAAATGGCGACTGTCTTTCTTGCCTGATTTGGTAACAAAGTTAAAAGCTGGATATAACTAATGTTTTAAATACAGAAGCAAGAATTTGGCTTTTTTTTTTCTTTTTTCTTTTTTTTTATGCTATTATTTAAAGAACATTTAAAGATTGGGATTTTATAGGCAAGAATCTTTCTTCCTGGAATTTAAGAGAATGGCTTCAAAATGTCTGCTTCCTGCTCCTAAAGCCACTATCTCTTCCCCAATGACTCAGCCTGTTTCCCAGAAACCAAAATCACCCCCACCCTCCCCTCCTCCTGCAATTTCTCTCAAAGACTTACAAGAAGCTTTAAAAAAGAATGCTTTGGACATTAAAGAGGAAGTAAAAGATCTTATAATTGCAGAGAGGGCTATTACGGAAGAATTATTGGAGAAAAAAAAATAAGCAAGTTAGGGAGGACATCTTATTTGCATTTCAAGGTCTTGCTCTGCATATTGAAAGAATTGATGACAAAATGGAGGAGATTTCTGAAAATGCAACAAGACTGGAATCTAGAATGGAGGAGGTGGAGAATAAGATAGAAATTACACAGGATGAACAAATTATTTCACAATACAGAGAGATGGAGTATGCATTGCGTATCAGGGGGTTGATGGAAAATTTTCAGGAGGATTTAAAGATGCTTATTGTGAAAGATATTGCTCTTAATCTTGGCTGGAGGCCTGAAATAATTGGGAATGAGATAGAAAATTTTTTTAGAGTTAATTCACGGGTTGCTAGACAGAGAAACCTACCAAGAGATGTGGTCATTTATTTTTCTAGAAGATTTATTCGTAATGAAATTATACAGGCTTTTTATAAACAAAAGTTTCAAATTGCAGATCAAGATGTGATAATTTTAAAAGAAATACCTCCCAAAATTCTAAGAAGCAGAAAAGATTTTACTTTTCTGTCTGATGAGCTAAAACACCGCCAAATTCAGTTTAGATGGGAGATCCCAAGAGGAATAGTAGTGAATTATGATGGGACACGTCATAGATTAACTACAGTCTGAAAGGCAAGAGATTTTTATCATTCTATTTTAAAGGCAAGATCGTCTCCACCCCCACAAACAAGGATAATTGAAGAGCCTGTCATGGCAGGAGCCTCCTCAATGATGGTTATGGAACAAGCTGTGCAGAATCTTGAGATAAAAGATCAAAGGATGACACGAGCTGCCCATAAACATAAAGAAAAAGAGCAGCAGCAGAAGAGTGGTGATAAGGTGGAAGGAATGGTTACTACAGAGCCTGTGGGAGGGGCAAGACCTAAAAGATCGTCGACAGTTGATCTACAGGCCATGCTTCAGAGGCTCCAGGCTGGTGGAGATGGCCAGGTTTCTGACCTGGAATGTTAATGGCTTAAATTTACCACAGAAACGGAGAAAGATTTTTCATTATTTGAAACAACATAACAATGATTTGATATGTTTGCAAGAGACTCATATAATTTAAAGGATTCAAAATTTTTGACAAACTCTCGTTTGGGATCACATTTTATTGCTCCAGCTACGGGGAAAAAAGGAGGTGTTGTAATTTATGTGAAGAAAATTTTTTCATCTAAATTAATTGAGGCTGATTCTGAAGGAAGATATCTTTTTGTGGAATTATCAATACATGGCAAGAAAGTTCTTATTGTTGGATTATATGCTCCTAATCAACAACAGAAGCAATTTTATAAGCTTTTGCATGGGAAGATATCTCAGTTGGATTACAAATCAGTAATTTTGATGGGTGATTGGAATGGAGTTTTAGATTCAACTATAGATAAAAGGAGCTGTTCTAAAACTTTCACCCAAACTAAATTACCTAAAACCTTTTTTGATTTGAAAGAAGAATTGGAGCTTATTGACATTTGGCGAGAAAGGAATACAAGTGACAAAGATTTTAATTTTTATTCGGATAGTCACCAGTCATTTTCAAGGATTGATTTTTTTTTTTTTGATTACTAGTGATTTCCTTTCTAGAGTGAGGAAGGTAAAAATCTTCCCCAGGACTTTGTCAGATCATAGTCCGGTGTGGATGGAACTACATTTGGAAGATGGGAATAGAAGACCCTGGAGACTGAATGAGAATTTGCTTACTCGGGAAGAGTTTGTACAAAAATGTAAAGAGCATTTAAAGGAGTTTTTTGCTATAAATATGAATAAGGGTACATCGATGCCCATGGTTTGGGATGCCAGTAAGGCATACATGAGGGGAATTTTGATTCATTTAAATAAAGTTTTTAGGGAAAAAGGGTTACAAAGACGTAGAGAAATAGAAGAAGAGATTAAATTAAAAGAAGAAGCGTTTGTTCTTAATCCAACTGATAATAATTTAAAGGTTTCAATAAAGATGCTTAGGGAACAATTTAATATGTTGATGGCAGATCAGGAGGCTACCATTCTGTCTTATATGAGACATAATACTTTTTGTAATGCGAATAAGCCTGGGAGGTGGTTGGCTTATCAGTTATGAAAGAAACAGAAAGCTAGGATTATAGAGAAAGTAAAATATAAAGGTACTGAGGTTTTTTAGCAAAATTTGATTAAAAAGAGTTTTTTAGATTTTTATGCGAAATTATATTCAAGTGATAATATAAAGGGTTTGGATATAGATAAATATTTACAATCAGTGTGTTTTCCTAAACTTTCAGAGGAACAACAAAATGGGATGAATTGTTTAATTACAGTGGAGGAAATTGGTTTAGCTATTAAGCAGTTAAAGGTTGGAAAGTCTCCGGGAACAGATGGATTGACCTCAAGGTACTATAAGATTTTAGCTGAAGAAATGATGGAGCCATTAAAGGAACTCTTTAATAGTATTTTGTTGGGAACACAAGTTCCTCCTTCCTGGAAAAGAGCTTTTATATCACTGATTCCGAAGGAGGATCAAGATCTCACAGAGCCTAAGAATTATAGGCTGATATCATTGTTAAATGTTGATTATAAGATTTTTACAAAAATTTTGGCAAATAGATTAATGCAGGTTATGAAGGATTTGATTCATAGTGATCAATCAGGATTTATAACAGGGCGATATATGAAATATAATGTTAGACAAATCATAAACTTAATTGAGTATTTGGATAAGAATAATCAGATTCCTGTGGCTTTTATATTTCTGGACGCTGAAAAAGCTTTTGATCAACTAGATTGGCAATTTTTATTCTCATTGGTAGAGAAAATGAATTTTGGGGATAATTTTTTACATGCACTTAAAGCTATATATCAGCAACAATCTGCACAAATTGTTGTAAATGGGGGATTGACTGAGAATTTTAATATTGAAAAAGGAACAAGACAAGGATGCCCATTATCTCCATTGTTATTTGTTCTAACGTTGGAAATTTTATTGATTCAGATTTGAGAATCAAAGGTAGTTAAGGGTATAAATATAAGGAAGAATGAGTATAAACTGCGGGCTTTTGCGGATGATTTGGTTTTAATTTTGGAACAACCGAATCAAGCGATTGACTGCTTACTAGAACTTATAACACAGTATGGGAATGTCTCCGGCTTTAAAGTTAACAACTATAAGACTAAGATATTATCTAAGAATATGTCAGTTAAGGATAAGGAAAGTTTGGTTAAAGCTACAGGTTTTCAGATAGTAAAAAAGGTTAAATATTTGGGAGTATATTTAACTGCTTCAAATGGAAAATTGTATAAGAACAATTATGAATTATTATGGGCAAAAGTACAAAAGGATTTAAAGGATTGGAAAAAATTGCAATTGTCATTGTTGGGGAGAATTTCAGCTGTAAAAATGAATGTTCTACCAAAGTTTCTTTTTTTGTTTCAGATGATACCTATTTTAAAAAAAGAGGTAAATTTGGATGAATGACAGAAGGGTATCAATAATTTTATATGGGCTGGGAAAAAAACCAAGGGTTAAGTTTAAGATTTTACAAGATGCCCGAGAAAGAGGACTTAAGGCATCTAACTTGAAATTATATTATGATGCAGCCGCCTTAACTTGGATAAGTGACTGGCTTAATTTAACAAATAAGGATACTCTTTTTTTGGAAGATTGGGATTTAATGTATGGTTGGCATGCATACTTGATTTTTAATAAGAAAGTCGATCGGACTTTTAAATCACATATTTTGAGGAATGCCTTACTTCGTGTTTGGAAAAAGTATTATTATAGATTAAATTATAAAATACCTATCTGGGGGATTCCCAGACATGCTATTGAGGGAACTTCCAAGGGGATAAATTTTGATAAAATTTCGTATAAAGAATTATTAATTTGGTCTGGTTCGGATTGGCATTTAAAATCCTTGAATGTATTAAGGCAGGAAAATATTCTACAGTCATGGTTCCAATATTTATAAATTGTGGACAGGTGGACTGTAGATAAGAAAGAGGGAATAACACTAGAAGATAAACAATTGGTTATTCAGATTAAAAATCAGAGTCAGGCACATATAAAAAGAATTTATAATGTCTTACTAGAGTTAGACTCGGAAACAGAATTGGTTAAAGACTGTATGATTAAATGGGCTCAGAATATACAGGAACCGATTTCATTGGATTTATGGGAGACAATCTGGATTAGAAATGTTAAATTTACACAAGCTCAAAATTTGAGGGAAAATTTTTATAAAATGTTTTACAGATGGCATTTAGATCCTAAAAAATTATCTTGTATGTATTCTAATATACAGCCCAAATGTTGGCGATGTGGCAATAAAGATGCGACATATTTTCACATTTGGTGGAATTGTAAAAAGGTAAAGGCTTTTTGGATTATGATTTGGTGGAATATTCAAAAGATTTTTAGAAGGAAGATAAAGTTTACGCCTCAATTATTTTTACTGGGTATTTTTGTGGATCTAAATGACAAATAAACTATTTTAATGTTGAATTTATTAACCGCAGCAAGGTTATTAGTAGGTTTATATTGGAAGAAAGATTTCTTACCTACTCTAGATGAATGGATATTTAAAGTTTCTAATTTTGCAGAAATGGCCAAAATTTCTGCTTATTTAAAGGACTATACACAAGAAAGATATATTACTGTATGGAGAAGATGGATAGATTATATTCAGAAAAAGTATGGAACTAAAAAGTTTCATTTACTTTATGAATGAATGTTATAGTAAATATTATAGAGAATTGTTTAGGAGGTTATTGGAGTTAAAGGTTAAGTATGATATTTTCTTTTTCTTTTTTTTCTCTTTTTTTTCGTGTTTCTTTTTCTTTTTTTTCTACTGTAAATTTTCTTATTAATAACCCTGTATTCTGCTCTGGGAAGTGAAGGGAGGGGGGTTGGGGGTGGGAGGGTGGAAGAGTGGGGGGGTAAGTGTAATATAGATAATGGTAGCTTATAAGAAGGGTGCGGCCTGGGCAGTTCCCCTATGCTGTGTTCATGGGTTTGATAGGGATGGGAGGAGAAGAAGGTGTAGAGAGGAAGTAGGATGGTAAGAGGAGAGGGGGAGGGGAAGAGAGTAGGAAGGGAGGAGAGAAAGAGGAGGGAAGTAGGGAAGGTTTTAAGAAAGGGTGGACGCAGCCTGGGGGGAATGGGTAGGCGGTACCAATGGTTATGAATTTATTTTATTCTAAAATTGTATTTTTTATGATGTATAAATGGAAAAAATAAAAAACTTTTAATAAAAAAAAAGAAGCTATTCCTGAAAAGGATCCAAAAGCTTTAGCTGGTGCAGAATGCAGCTCCATGAGCAGTTGTGGATGCCCAAATAAGGGTGCATCTAACACCTAATTGCATTTAGGTGCCAATTTGCTTCTAGGTCCAATTCAAGGTACCATCTTAGTCTTATTACATTGTCCATCCCACCAGGTCAGCCAGGGAAGGCATGTTGCAGACCCTATCAGTTAAAGAATTCCAACTGGTGGGGTCTAGCAAGAGAGTCTTCTCTGTTGTTGCCCTTGCCCTTTGGAAAATACCTGCTCCCCTGAGGTGAGGCAGGCCCCAATGTCCTGGCCTTCCAGAAAGCAATTAAAACATTGCTCAGCAGCCTTGCATGGGCAGCTTGGAGGAGTACACAGCTGCAGGGTTGACTGGTGGTCTGAGAGCTAATAACTTTTCATATCAGATCCATTCCTCATGTGACTATTTTAATGCCTAAGATTCCTTCCCCTATCCAGCAAGTAAAACAATTAAGTGAATATCTTGAAATTTAGAATATTTTTTTAAACCAATCCCATTTATGTAGCCTATTATGTCAACTTTGTCTAAAGAATACATTCAAAAAGAAAAATAATTCTTGCTACTGTTACATGTTACTAGTAGCCGAATGAGAAAGACTTGAAACTATTAGAATTTATATCAAGGGAGATTATAATTAGAGGAGAAGGAATGGTGTATGATGGCCTAAATGAGATTTTTCAGCTCAATGGTCTGAACTTATTTCTAGCAAAAGAATAGTATACTGTCATTTTATTAATAAAACTCTAACTACTTTCAAAACTGCTGATGACAAGTTCCTTTTTCTAACAGGAAACAAATGCACAGAATAAATTGTTGATAACAGCCAAATAGATAGAAAAGTTCATGTAATTGAAACACTCACACAACTCTTTTTAATATAATTCACTGCAGTAAACAACTGTGGAAAGCTAATTGGGGCTATAAAGAAGAACAATTTTATGAGAAAACTAGTTCTGTATATATGATGGGCTCTCAAACTGACAAAGCATCTAGTTTCCCAATGACAAAGTATCAAAGTAATGAAAAGTTCAAGGGGTAGATAAGATTAAGATGAGATATGAAGCATGGCAAAGAAAATGGAACAACTAACTCTAGTGATTGATTATGTACACTCAAATTGGTGCTGTAACAGAACGTCCTAACCGCGCTTCGCGAAAGCCAGGAAACAGGAACGTTGCAGTATTCAACAAGCTTTATTCACTATGTTGAAACTAAGTTAGCACTGGAACGAAGCTCCATTCATTGCCCTAAATACATTCCTCCACCACACCCAGAGTACACACCCCAATTGACGGTTAATTGGTCATCTGAATCCACCTGTCCCCCTCCCCATACCTGCCTCGTGATAGTCCTCCACCCTACCTATGCCCCGATCCAGCTAGTACTTATGTTCAAACCTTACATTGAGTCCACGCCCCGATCCAGCTAGTACTTATGTTCAAATCTTGCATTGAGTCCATGCGTTCCATTCACGCCATTCTCATCCCTAATGTCCCACTCAACCTCTTCCTATAATATCCCCTCCCGGTATCCAAGTGTTGTCAGACCCAGCATCCCAGTTCCCATCATTCACAGAGTCACGGTTCCAGCAACATAAGCCATAACAGTTTTAACAGCAGTCGGCTTCTCCATATTCCATTTCTATGTAGCCTCCGTCCGGTTATGTGCTGGCAACATAGGATGTTCATGTGACCCGTTCGGCCGCCGCTGTTGGCGATGTAGCTCACGAAGCTACCGGACTCGGCTGGAACACAGGGTTAACTGGAACATTCTGGACTTTGGAAGGTAAGTATTATGCTGGGTCTGACATGCTGACTCTAGGCAATCACATAGATGTTTTCCATGATGATCTGTCCATAACCTGATCCTTCAGGTCTTCCAACAGTGCAGCCATTATCATTGTAATTGAGCAAAACACTTTGTTGGTAGATATTCTCTTCTCTTCCACCTTTCCCAGAATTATACACTTCTCCACAGAGATGTATCTTTGCATAATGTGTCCAGAATAGGATAATTTGACCCTGGTCATTTCTGCCAATGATAAATGGTTCATGTGTTTAACAATTCGTTTGTTTGCTTTCTTGGCTGTGCATGGTACTCTCAGGAGTCTTCTCCAACAATAAGGTTGGAGCGTTAATATTCTTTTTACCCTCTTCTTCAAAATCCAGAGCTTACTGATAATATATTTATACAATAAAACAGGAAATAACAATAGTCCTGGTGTTTTAGCCAAAGTTCATTGTCCATCATTTTGGCTTTCAAAGTGGTCAACTGAATACCTCTACATATCAACTGTCTAAGGTAGACCAATTTTGGAACTAAAGATACATTAAATTAAATACTATTTTATAGTAAGGTTATACTTACAGAGTCCTAAAAGTCTGAATGTGTTTTCCTTTCCTTTATCTTCATGAAAATTAGGGACAATCATGTCTAAGATGCTTTCTAAAATTACATTTTTGCCCCAGACCCAGATAACTTGGCTAATCATTGTCTTGGTTATGACTCTACTTCCTGTTATTTTTCTTTCTGCCCATCACACTGCCCATCACAGGAAATAGAAGCACACTCTAACCCCACCATTGTTACCCTACAATATTGCCACCAACTAGAAAGTAACATTGTATTATTTATATCAATAGTTTTTCATAGACAATGTTTTCAACAAATATATCTAATCCAAAGGCATCCATATTACGTACTATTACCATATATGATAATGATTTTAGGATGCACTATAGAAAGAAGAGGGTGAATATTTTACCTGTCCAATTTTTCTATGCCATGAGTGATTGTATACACCTTGTTCCTCTCTGTCTCAAATCTCTTTTTTAAAAACTAAAGGGTCCCAAATACCCTGGCATTTTTTCTTTCAAGATTGTTTGAGCCCCCTGATGCTTTTGATCAATCTCTTCTCTCACTTTTTGCTCTATAATATCCCTTTTCAAATAAGATCCAAACAGCATATCAAATATGTGAATATATCATAGATTTCCATAAGGCCATTACAAAGTTGGCATTTCTATTTGGAATTAGTTTTGTAATGGTCCTTAATATGGAATTGATGTCTTCATAGTTGCTCTCACTAAGTTAACATCTTCATTGAGCTACCTGCTATAAGAAAGTTACTTATGACTAGTTTGTATTTCATTAGTATATGTGTGCATTTTTTTAACCACATATTTAATTTGCATGACATTTATCATCTAGTTGACTAGTTATTCAGGTTAAAGAGGTTCTTCTGGAGATCTTTATAATCTCCTTTGTTTTATTATCCTGAATATTTAGGAATCATTAGCAAATTTGGCGAACTTCTAAATTTGAGTACAAATACTCAATGCTGTAGTATGTATATTTTTCATGATATGAAATTTTTCTATTGACTATACAAAGTATCTGTTGATGCATTTCTAACATTTCTAACTCATTTCTCAACTCAGCATCATGATATTTTCTGAAATATCAACTCTTCCAAACTGGATGTTATTTACCAATGTTCAACTTTCCCCAGAGTCTACTATTGAAGCAGCTGTACCATATTTTGGATGTTACGCACCAGCAGCCTGGTTCCATTATTTTTGAAGTAGTGTCGTGTTTAGGTTCATCTTGTCTAAAATCATGTCCTAAACAAATTCTAAAACTCTATGCTTGGCAGTACTATTCCCTTCATATTCTGAGATCCCTGAGCAATGCCTGTCTAACTGGCCAGCATTTGGAACAAATATAACTTCTGAAAATGTTACCTTGTCAATTCTGGACTTCAGTTTAATGCCAAACAACATACATCTGATTTTAGAATTGGCCAATTACATTTTCTAATGTCATTGGTGATAACTTTCACAGTATGACTATTGCTTAGATGGAATGTGACATTCTCAATTTCACACCAGGCAATCAAATCACAATGCTAATAAGAAACCATCTGTCTGTATTCTAATGTATGTCTAATACACCCACGTTCATATTCCACCAGCCTCCCAGAGCAGTATCCTCAGTATAAGAAGATATAGTATATCAATCAAGAATCAGAACTTTCCTACAGGAAATGTTCCCTTATCCTTGAAATAATGTCCTGCCTCCTCCAAATCCCTTGTTTTTCCTGACAGCAGGGGAACTGTCATTCAAGTATAACTATGAAGCTATCGCACCCTGAAAGGTCTTGTCTACATACCTCTCTGGATAAATAAGCATTTTTCAATTCAGCCACCTTGGTTTCAAGGAAATGGATTTGTTCCCTAAGAGACAGAAGCTCATTTTATTGATCACAAGCACATAACTTATTTATAACTGTTAGGAAAGCTCCATCTTTCTGTTTTTCTTTAACTTAATACTAGTTATTGCTGATCACTTGGTTTTAATCTAAAAGGTTGTCTTTATGTTGTAGTTTTACAGATTTTACAACCCTGGCTTCCTCACACTGTTGCTAGACTCACTTTGAAACTGACTACACAGCTATGCAGGCCAATTCTTAATAGATCCCAAAGAATGACAAAATGATGCTATTAAAAGTCATTCTAGGATTATCTTTAAAATATGCACTATGGTAGCATCCCTTCAGTTGCTGGGAATCCCTGACAGCAAAACATAGTACCTCCCAGAATTATCTACAATATGTCAAAATTCAAAAGGGAATCCCTAATACCTGTCTTTTATACCTTTGCATTATATGTTCACATGTTACATTCCTAACTTTTCTTACCCAGGTGCAAGACATGACTTTCAGTATTATCCAGAGCCATTGAATAAATGTAAATAATAAAATAAACAATAAAATAAAATAAAACTCGGTAAAGCCACAACATGAGAACAAACCTTTAGATTAAATAGTTCCTAAAACACAAAGACAAGTTATCAGCAATAACTATTATGAATTTAAAATAAAACATAATAAAATAAAATAAATGGATGAGAAAGAACAGTCTGCAAACTACTGGTGCAACAAACCAGATGAGGGAAAACAACCATCAGCCAATGGATTATATTTCTATAGCAATATAGAGCTATGTACTCCCAAATGCTAAGTCTCTGGAGTTGGAGGTTAGTGCTTTCCCCCCCCATTACTCTCTGGTCTTAATTACCTCCTGTTTGCTCTAATCAGATGCTGCTCCCAAATTCCTCTCATCTTTATGAGGACTGCTGGCTGGACTCTATAAATATTGAGTACAAGAAATGCAATAAAGGTATACAGGTATTAAAATGGATATGCATCATGAAGAGAAAGTATTGTTGCATAAGAAAAAAATTCCAACATATGTAGAAAAGATTATTTTTATAATGGATGACTAAAGACATAAAGAAGATAATCTGGACAGATTAACTATGAGGTTGAAAGATAAAGAAGATACAGACTACTATCAAATTTGGAACCTATTTTATTCTTGGCTAGAGGAAAGAATGAAGGACTGGGAATTGAATATGTATTAGCATAGCAAACTCCAGACAACTTGTTGATTGGAAAAATTAACATATGTTGATGAAAAAAAAACCAATAAAATCTTTACTAAAAAAAAAAAGAAGATAATGTCTATCATCACTAAATATATCAGTCTTTCTCAGCAAACATATTCCATATATGCTGTGAATTCCAGAATTCCAAGCCAGGAACTTTAGCCTCCATTTAAGTCTTTGAAGAAGTTCAGAAATAGCTTTGGAGTTATGTAATCCAGTTTTCTTAAACATTTTACTATTTTTAAAAAAAATTAAATCCGAGCAAGCTTGATATTTTCTCTTGTCGTGCTGCAGCTCTGTAGAGCTTGTGAACAATTCATTCTCTCCATTGGTTATATGGATCTACTTGCAGTGATTTTCAATAGCATTGATTTCCAAGTCATAATTCTGCAGCATGAATAAAGCAAGCAAGTTTGTCACTATGCTACTTGTGATATCACAATTCATAAGAATTCTGGCAATGCTTTAAGACGTTATTGCATATTTATTAAGGTGGATTTAATTAATGCATATGGGAAAGAAATATCAAGTAAGAAAATTTTGTATTATATTGAACTATTATTAACTTGAATTTAATATAAATGTAAAATAGTAATTTAAAACTGAATTAATATGTGGGCAAGTTGTCCAAAGATAGGTTGTATAGTAACTTGATTTATTTGTCATGGGATATTAAATAATCTCAGCAAACACTCCAAAATCTAAAAATAAAAATCCTGGTAATGTCAGGGAAATCAGGAGATTCAGGCCGTTCAAATGGCCATGTGACCGAGTGAAATGCACAGGAGTTAAGAACAGAAAGGAATTCAAGGTAGGCTGGGCTTAGATCTCTTGTGAGTGCAAAGGGACTCATGACTTATGACACATTTGACCTCTCCCTCGAGATCAGCTTGGTCATCTGCTTCAGGTACTAAATATTAGTTTTAAATCTATGCAGTAATATCTTCTCTACTATTCTAAATAGATGGCAAACTACCAATTAACTGAAAAAAATCTTATCAGAAATAATAATAAAAAGACAAAACCCTATTAATCCAGGTGAAAGTAACAAAGACCCAACATTATAAACTATTTGAATATAATATTTTTTTTCTTTGTTGTTAGTTGCAAAGTCGTGTCCGACCCATCATGACTCCATGAACAACGTTCCTCCAGGTCTTCCTGTCATTGTAACCAACTTTAAGGGACAGTGCTCATCTCTGTTTCTGAACCAGCACTGTCCAAAGATGTTTCTGCATCTTATGGTCATCATATCATACCACATCGCAAAGTGTATAGTAAAACATGGAATGCTCTTACCCTCCCATTAAATTGGTACCTATTTATCTACTTGCATTTACATTCTTTCAGACTGCTAAGCTGACAGGAGCTGAGGTAAGTCATGGGATTCATTTAATCATTCAATGTATTTTCATTAAATACATTTTAATTCAAATGTTTATTTGAAACACATTTAAGCATTTAAAAATAAAGCTTGTGTAAAATGTATTATTGCAGGCATACTAGATCCTCTGCATTGTATTGAAGGCAATTGGGCTATGTGGGCCATCTAAGTAAATCTGTGTATATAACTAAAGCTTTTACTGGGACCACCAGTGAAAATAAATGACAGAACACATATGGGAAGGTGGGTTGATAAAGAACTATTTCTAAGTAATTAATTAATCTTGAAATTGGCTGCTTCATTTCAACCACAAGGAAAATCAGAGTAGCATACAAATATACCATGTTTCCCCAAAAGTAAACCCACCCCGAAAGTAAGCCCCAGCTGATTTTTTTTGGGTAGGCCTAATATAAGCCCTCTCCCCAAAAATAAGCCTTACTTAAGGCCCTGAATGGATGGCCTGTGATGAGGAAAAGCCGACAGGGGAGGGGGGGTCTGACCCACAGTACCAGTATACCGGTTCCTTACCGCCACCTGCCTTGTTCTCCGGCATTGGGCAGGAGGTGGCAAATGGCCATTTTTGGTGAAATGCAGCCATTTGCCATGGGCCGCAGCCATTTGCCACCTCGCACCTCACGCACAATGCCACTGCAACACTGCTCGGCCGAAAGAGGCCCTGAAACAAGTGGAGCATGTTCCCTCCCTCATCCGCCCATTCTCTTCTCTGTCAGAGAAGAGAACTTCACAGCTCTGCCTACAGAGCTACCAAAGCAGCAGGTGAAGCTCCAGAGGCTTGGGGAGAGAGGGTGCTGAAGTAGGTGGTCGGGCCATTGGCAAGAGCAACACGTCTCAGTGGAAAGCAGCCTCAGAACAAGTGGGGCAGGTAAGGAAATAAATCTCTGCTCCCCCCAGGAATTGCCTTTCTTTCCTTACCTGACTCCCAGCCTTGTGCCATTTCTCCTTTGTGATCCGCTATCACCATGTGCAGGTAAACAAAGGCAGGTTTTTTTGGGAAAAAAGATCAATCAATTCCCACTTCTCACAGAAAAAAGAAGATCTCACAAAGTTGGAATTGAGTGATTGACCTCCCCCCCCCAAAAAAAAGTTCCTTTGTTTTCCTGCACAATGCAGTGGTGGATCGTGAAGGAGAAATGGCACAGGGCTGGGAGTCAGGTAAGGAAAGAAAAGCAATTCCTGGGAGGAGAGAGGATTTCTTTCCTTACCTAACCCACTTGTTCCAAGGCCACTGTCATGGTTCTGATAGATGAAATCAATTAAAAGAACTTCAAGGAAAAGATTTCTTCCTTAAAGAACATTTTATTCAGGAAACAAACTATCGGCACTTACACAGTTGAACCCACGACTAAAATTCCCTCCTCTCTGATACAATGTAACAAGTTGCAATTCCCACCCAAGAAAGCATTTCATAAATCACATTCACCAGTTAATCTAAAACGCGGGCTCTCCTCCCTACTTTCTGCCTGGCAAAACTTTATCTAGAATTGATCTTGAAGCTCACCCAGCTGCAATTGTTTAAGCTAACTGAAAAAGCTCAAGCATTTCCTCCTTCTCCCCTTCTATATCTGAGAAAACCAAACAACAGGAAAGAACAAAGAAAGCAAAAGGTAAAATGGCTGCAATTTCTTAATTGTCACAGCGTTGACAGAAAGGAAAAGTCCTGCAAATAAAAAAAAAGCATAGGTTAAGGATTTCCCCTCGGTTTGTTCAGATGTTTATCATAAAATTTACAAATACGTCTGTCAGCTTTTATATCAGTACATTTCAACCAAGTAACTTCTGGCAATGGGTAGCCTTTCCACTGCACCAAGTATTGCAATCTCCCCTTGTACAATCTAGCATCAAGAATACATTTCACTTCATAGTGAGTCTCCCCGGCCACCACAAGTGGTCCAGGAGCTTTCTTGGGAGGGGGTCTTAGAGTTGATTCTCTGAAAGGTTTCAACAAACTGCAGTGAAATATAGGGTGAATCTTCCCTAAAAGCTGAGGAAATTTTAATTCTAGAATAACTGGGTTTAGAACTCGCACTATGGGGAAAGGACCCAGGTATTTCGGTCCCAATTTTTGGTAGGCAATTTGAGTCTTAAATACTTCATGGACAATAAACCATTTCCCCCACACAAAATGACCTCTGGGGAGCTCTTTTCTTATCAGCTTGTTTTTTATACATGTTTGAAGCTTTTTTCAATGCTTTCTTGGCATTGTCCCACACTCCCTTCCAAGCTGACAACCATTGGTCTAACGTCAAGATCCCCCATCTTGGGGGTATTTAGGCATTGGGATAAAATCCTTTCCAGTGGCAATCTTAAAAGGCATGAAACTGATGCTACTGTGGACAGTGTTGTTGTGAGCCACTTCAGCAAATGGTAGGAGGTCAGTCCAGTTCATCTGTTGGTAATCCACATAGCACCTAAGATATTGTTCCACCATTGTGTTTGCTTTTTCAGCCATTCCATTCATAGATGGATGAAAAGTCGATGACAGTCTTTGCATTGAGCCAATTATTTTCAGAAACTTTCTCCAGAATTTAGCTGTAAATTGTACCCCCTGTCAGAGATTACATGCTTTGGTGCACCATGTAGTTGGTAAATGTGTTTAAGGAACATCTTAGCCAATTTCTGGGCTGATCGGAGGCCGAAGCAGGAGATGAAATGAGCCTGCTTTGAAAAAAGATCAATCACAGTCTATATTACAGCAGATAGGAGAATTATTTCCTAATTTTATAAGTTCTTGCTTGGATTGTACTTTACTTTCAGTTGCAGTGGCTGTGATGATGATATCTGATGTTGTCTGGTTTATTTATTCATTCAAGCAGACTTCATCTGAAGTCTTACTGTTATTTTGAACTACAAATCCAATATTTTCTAATCAGCACAGCCAACTAAAGTATTTAATTAACTTCCAAATACTAAATTAATTACTTTAAAGATTATGTGAATGCTATCTGGCTATGACAGATAACTATTTAGCAAACAGTTAACCTTAAGATGATGAGTGGGATAAGTGAATGTTTTCTTGTTTCTTAGGCACTTAATTCATGGTCTGAAGTTATTGGGCAAGTGCAAAAAAAGTGAAGATCTTGGTAATGAGCCTGCAGTAGAAGCAATGAAGTGAGTCCTAATAACATAAAGTCCCAGACATGAAACCTTAGGCTAAAGCTTGTCTGTTATGAACTTTATCTTTTCTTTGACAGTAAATAAATTACTTTCAAGTGAACATTCCCAAAATAAATATTGTGGGGGATATTCATTGTGTTGCATTCAGTTAAAGGTGCTCTTGAAATGAAACACAACATTGGGGATACATTCAAAGAATAAAATGATCAGTTATCCTCCTTTGGTTGAATAACAACAGATATAACATGTCTGGACACTCAGACCCCTGTACTGTATCCTAAATTTGAATTTGCAATTCAAAAGGAAATCTGATTCATTTGAGCTTTTTTGAGATTTAATCAGAAAACAATTGACTATGGTCTATATTAGGGAAACATCAATGTACAGTATCTGCTTAATTTTTTATAGAGAGAATGGGATAAAAATAGTTAAGATAGTTGATGCTTTAGAAGACATCAGCCCAGAACTTTTATGACAACTAAAAAAAACCCTGCACCTCTTTTAATAGTTAAAAAAGGGTAACATCCCAGTCTCCAAAAAGCCCCAAAAGCTTATGTTCTGCTGATCCACTTCAGACAGTTCCTAACACTATCTAATTTAATTTTCAAAACTTCCAAGAATTTTTATAAGGTCAAGCTTTAACTTTTCCATTTCTTGTCCTTGAATGCTAAATTAAACATAACATGGACTTGACTAAATTTGAATGAGGGATTCTTCTATTTTTGATCACTGGATATCTTGCACTTTCAGGGGAGTAGGATATCTGGTTAGAAGCTTCTCTTGTCTGGAGAGGCCCCTTCACCACTGTCTTTGGTGGACAGCCAGGTTTAGCAGGATATATTCAGTATGATCATTGACTACTTATCTTTATTAATTGGTACAGTTTACTATCTTTGATCACTGAAATGTGGATGGGGAGAGACAGAAGGGTTGGAATAGATAGTTGGCAGGCCTGGACCTTAATTAACATTACAAATATCATTTTTGTACAACATATAGAATGTTGGTAACTGATTGAACTTCCATCTAGTGTTGGTAGAAGCAGCACAGATGTGTATAATTCCTTTAACTTTTCTCCTTTTTCTCCTCCTAGAAACAATTCTACTAAGTAGCATCCAAGTTCTAGTGTGCGTTTTTATGTATTGCCCTTTGAAACAGTGTTGTTCTCCAGCATGATGAATATAGAATCCACCGGTGGTAATCTCAGCTTTCCTGCTCAGAAGAGACTAAGTCAGAACTTTAGCCACGCCTCCCTCTGGGAGTGTCCTCCAGTATTTTGACTGAGTCTCGCTCAGTAGGACGCAATTACTTTGGCTCCTCAGTTAGACTAGTTAATTAATTTGGTTTATTCCTAATTGCATTTCAATTTACTCAAAGATTTCTAATAATTTATTTGTTTTATTCTTACTTGATGTTTGGATTCAAATTGACAAGAATTTGGCAATAATCCTCCTGGATATTACTCAGGCCTTTGGGCCTCAAGAGCCTAATAGGCTCCTACAGGGCAGGCTACAAGCTGCTCACTGGTGGATTTTTCTTGCTCCCGTTGAACTGATCAGCGGGACCGCTGATCAGTCGGACAGCTGGTTTGCGGCTTTTCGGAGTTCCTTGGAGCTTACACAGACCAGAGGGTTTCCCTTTCCTTGCTGTTGCTGTCGCAGGAGTTTTCTCCGTTGGAAGCAGGTGACTTCGGATTGCAGCGGAGCTGCGCAACCAAACCGCAAGTGCCTTTTCAGAGCGGGGGGAAGAGAGCCTATTTAGACTGCTGGTTTTAAGGCTCTTCTCTCCAAGGGGACTTGTAGCTCCAATTTTTTCTGTTTTTTGGCATGTTCGCCATTGTTCAGAGGCACTAAAAGACGTGGCCGCCATTTTGAGTGTGTGCTCAGGGCGTGGCCGCCATTTTGGAACAGATTTAAGTGCGATTGCCATTTTGTAGGGACCTCGTGTTCCTTTGTGCTTTATTGGGGCCTGCTTGATTGATTGCCCTGGCCTGCTGTGACAGGCCTTCACCAGGGGGGAAGCATTTGCAGATTTTTCCAGATAATTCGGTGTGTTATTAAGAGAATCACACCAGGGATCGCCTTGTTGCACCTGCATTATTATTCTGACTACTCATTGAAATTAAGGTTGTATATCTTCTTTACTAGTGTGTGTTGGGTGAAGGGGAATTTATTTAGAATCCACCTGTTTCTGTTTAGTCTGTGGCTTTGTGCCACAAGGCCTTGACAGGCAGTTCTAGTGAACTGTCTGGCTATTTTTGCCATTGCTATGGTTCAGAGTGAGGGCCGGTTTCCCATCTCTGACTACTAGATCTGTGTGTTTGGGTTCCCCCCACTTTTAGATATCTCTTGCCCAGATTATCTAGATTGCAATGGCAGACAGTTCCTTGCCCCAGGCATCACAAGGCTCTGGTATCCCCCTGCACAGACAAAGCGCAGATCAACTGATTTGGATGCAGGGGGGGGGGAAAGGCCAAGACAAAGCATTTATCTACCAGAGAGCCCTCCAAGGCAGCCGAGCGAGAGGCCACGAGGAGACACCAGGCGCTGGAGAGGGAATTCTCCAAAGCCCAGAGGCTCATGTCCAGTGAAGCTGAAGTGGTTTCCCCCAGTTCCATTGGACACTTCTCCATTTGAGCCTCCATTTGCGCCTTCCCATGATGCCCCTAGGGCATGGTCTCCTCAGGGGGAATCTGAACAAGTTGGTCCCCATCGCTCATTATCCTCACCTACACAACAGGGTCCTGAAGCCACGTATGCCTCAACTGAGGCTGGGGTCAGTTCTAGGGACCAACAGAATGTGTGGTTGGCACAATTTCAGGCATTTATGCAACATGCATTTACTCAGTTTATGTCCTCCTCTAGGAGTCAACCACCTTTGCAACCTCCATTGCCTCCATCCATACCACCTTCTCAAGTGGGACGTGTCACAGTCCCTGGTTTTGGCATCTCTGAGACTTCCTCCCAGTTAGGAGAGGAGGGGTCAGTGGACCTAGAGATAGCCGACATGCCTATGTCTGAGGATGAGGAGGCAGCATCTGAACAGGCGCCAACTTCGGGTCTTTTTGATTCATCTCTTTTCAGGTCTCTACTTATCAAGGCCTGTACCACGGCCAACCTCACTTCAGCCCAGGAGGACAAACCTTCCACCTCCACTAGCCAGGAGTCTAACCCTTTGTTTGCAGAACAGGTTGTGGAGGAGAAACAGATTCTTTGTCTGCATGTCTTTCTTACTACGGTGGAGAAACAGTAGTCATCCCTGGCTACTTTGCCTTCTCCCAATAGTGCAGAGAAGAAACTGTTCAATGTTTCTTCCTCATTCGCTTTTCTCTTAGACGTGCCTTCTGTGGACACTCCTTTAACTTCTTTGTTTTCCACCTCTGCTATTCCAGGGGATATGGCTGAAACCCTGAAGGTGGAGGACAAGTAGTTCGAGTTCTCTCTTCAACGAGCTCACCAATCCTCGGCCTGGGCGATCAGGGCTGCGACTTCATCTTCCTTTTTCGCAAGAGCATCAATTATGTGGCTCCGCGAACTTCAGGCACTCGTTCCCTCTGATCAGGTTAGGACACATCAGACACTAGGGAAACTAGTGGCAGCGTCAGAGTACATGGCAGATGTTTCTCTTCATTTGGCCAGGTATTCTGCAAGATCCATTGCAGCTACTGTTGCTTCTCGCAGACTTCTGTGGCTGAAGCAGTGGCGGACTGACTTAAAGTCAAAGTGGCATCTGTCAACGTCCAAGTACAGTGGTACACACCTATTTGGTTCAATCCTCGAACCACACATAATTGAGGGCAAGGACAAATGTAAGGTCCTGGCACACCCATCCAAAAGGTTGGATAGGCAGCCGAACCAGGAGTTTCATAGGCAGGTCTTCTGTCCCAGTGGTTTCTGGGAGTGGAGGCAGCCCTTTCGGACCAGGCAGTCCTGGGATTGGCCCAGAGGCTCGTGATCTTTTCCCCCCAGGCAGGATCGCCAACAGGATCGCCAGAACATTGCAGCCAAGGGCCAGTTCCATTCTAAGCATCTCTTCACTTGGACCGCTATATGGGGGTCATCCATATAGCGGTCCAAGTGATGCCAAGGAGGACTCTCCCATAGGGGGTTGCTTGGCACTGTTCAGTGATGTTTGGGAGGTCACCATCACTGACTCTTGGGTCAGACAGACCATGAAACACGGGCTCACTCTAGAGTTTTATTCACCTCCTCCAGATCATTTCACCCAGTGCCCAGTATCACGACACACAACCAAGGCAAAATTAGTAGCCACGGCCATCTCCCATTTGATAGAAATCAAGGCAATAGAGCCTGTACCACAGGAACAGGAAGGAGAGTGGTTTTACTCCATCCTGTTCGTGATTCCCAAAGCCTCAGGGGGATGGAGGGCAATACTGGACTTAAAGGGCCTGAATTACTTCTTGACCTACAGAAGGTTCAAGATGCAGTCCCTAAAGTCCATTCTGGCCAGCATCAGGAAAGGGGACTTTCTCTTCTCCATATACCTGACAGAGGCATACTTACACATTCCGATACTTCTGGACCATCGCAGGTTCCTTCGGTTTTGTTACGCGTGCCAGCATTACCAATACAGGGCCCTTCCCTTTGGTCTCTCTTTAGCTCCAAGGGTCTTCACAAAAGTTTTGGCAGTATTGGTGGCCTACCTCAGGATGATGCCGGTGTGCATGCAATGCTACCTGGATAATATCTTAGTACAGTCCAGTTCCTTCCAGTCGGCTCTGTCAGATCTGGAAATCACGATACATACCCTTCAGGTTCACAGATTTTCCGCGAACTTCAAAAAGAGCCACACGATCCCCACAAAGTGCCTCCTTCATCTAGGGGCGATTATAGATTTGGATCTTTGCAAGGTTTATCTTTCTCAGGAGCGTTGGATCAGCATCCGAAAGCTCGTGCACCAGGTTTGGAGAGAGAGAACAGTGCCTTTGGTCCAGCTGTCTCAGCTCCTGGGAAAGATGGTTTCTTGCATGGGGATCGTTCCATGGGCCAGACTTCACTCCAGAAGCCTTCAATGGTTCCTTCTTCCCTTCCAGAAGCGGAACCTCAGTTTGTCCACCAGAAAGGTCAGGGTTCCTCATCACACTCTGTTTTCTCTCCTATGGTGGGCTTCATCCACAATGTTCAAGGGGACCATTTTCAAGCAGCCTCTCAGGCTCACCTTGACTTGTTTGGTTGGGGTGCCCATCTTCAGACTCATCTTGCTCAGGGACAGTGGTCCCGATCGGATCTAGTCCACAACATAAATTGGCTTGAACTCAGAGCCATACACTTAGCTCTCTGTCAGTTTTCCTCCCTAGTGGCGGGACAACACGTCCTGGTCCTGACAGACAATGTGGCAGCGAAGGCTCACGTCAACAAATAGGGAGGGACCCGGTCCTGGTCACTCATGCAGGAGGCCTTGGAGCTGGGTCTATGGGCAGAGTCCACTCTGGGTTCCATCAGGGCGGAACACATATCGGGAGAAGCAAATCGGCAAGCAGATTTCCTGAACAGGGTCACAGTTGACCACTCAGAGTGGCGACTGGACCCGGCACTGTTCAGAGAAATCTTGGACAGGTTTGGCCATCCGCATCTGGATCTCTTTGCCTCTCCGATGAATGCCCAACTTCCCAGGTTCTTCTCCAGGTTTCCGACAAGGGGGATGGAAGGAACGGATGCCCTCTGGTGCAAGTGGCCGAGAGGCCTGCTCTATGCCTTTCCTCCCCTCCCATTGTTGCAGGCAACCATTCGCAAACTGATTCAGGAAGAGGCAGAGATAATATTAATTGCTCCACATTGGCCAAGGCGTCCGTGGTTTGCCGACCTTGTGGATCTATCTCTCTCGCCACTGTGGAGGATTCCCCCGGACCAAGTGGCTCTCAGCCAAGGGAATCTTCAACATCCAGATTCACAGTGGCTCCAGTTGGCCCCCTGGCACTTGATTGGGAAAGTTTAGCTAGGCAATCCTATTCGTCCGGGGTGATCTCAATGATCCAAGCCTCAAGACACCCCTCAACTAATTGGATTTATGACGCCATGTGGAAGAACTTCTGCATATGGTGCACTAAACAGCAGCTCAGGCCATTATCAGTCACCATTCCTAACATATTGGAGTATCTTTTGGAAGGTATGAATAAGGGGCTCTCGCCTAATACCATCCGCAGACAGGTTGCGACCTTGCAAACGGTCCTTACCTGTAACAACCTGGTCCCTTTATCACATCATCCAGCTGTAAGTGCCTTTCTGAAAGAAGTGGTTAACGCCAGACCACCTGTGGTCCATCTTTATCCCTCTTGGGACTTACCTAGGGTGCTACAAGCCCTGACCTCTCCACCGTTTGAGCCCCTCGGGTCTTGTTCTCTTCATTTCCTTTTCTTAAAGGTAGCATTCTTGGTGGCTATCACATCGGCCAGACGGATTTCGGAATTGGCCGCACTCTCAGTTCGGAGTGACTTGTGTACCTTTTTTGAGGATAGGTACACAAGTACCTATAGGTCTTTCGTTTGGACCCTTCCTTTGTTCCAAAGGTTAACACTTGGTTTCATAGGTCACAGGACCTAGTTCTTCCAGATTTTTGTCCTAATCCATCACATCGTCTGGAGAGACAATGGCATAAATTAGACGTGCGCAGAGCTCTGCGTCATTATGTTAAGCGGACCTCGGCCTTCCGTAAATCAGAGGCCTTGTTCGTGTCCTTTCAGCCCTCTGCCATGGGTCAGAAGGTATCCTCTTCGACCGTTGGTAGATGGATCAGGGCATGCATTGCTCGGGCCTACCTTTCTCAGTCACTTCCGGTTCCTACGCATATCACCGCTCATTCAATGCAAAGTGCAGCTGCATCTGCGGCCTGGTCCACCCAGGCATTGGTCAAGGAGATTTGTAGGGCAGTGACCTGGTCCTCCCCTTCTTCCTTTGTGAAACACTACAAGATTGATAGGTTTGCTGCGGCGGATGCCTCGTTTGGTAGGAGAGTTCTTTAGCAAGTAGTTTCTTCTCAGGACAGACAAGCCTAGACTTTCCCTCCCCGTAGGGACATGAAGGGGCTTTGGTATGTCCCACCGGTGGATTCTACATTCATCATGCTGGAGAAGGGGTGTTGTCTTACCTGAACGCCTTTTCTCAGCATGATGATGTAGAATCCACACCTTCCCTTAAGGCAGTCTAGGCAGGTGTCATGTTAATTGGAACCATTGCGTCAGACTTCATCATGGATGCTTCGCCTCATCAAAAACTGGAGGACACTCCCAGAGGGAGGCATGGCTAAAGTTCTGACTTAGTCTCTTCTGAGCAGGAAGGCTGAGATTACCACTGGTAGATTCTACATCATCATGCGAGAAAAGGCGTTCAGGTAAGACAACGCCCCATTCATTTTTCCTTCTAAATTAGATTTATTCAGTTGGATTAACAAGGGTGAAGGATTTGGTTGGATTAGCAAGGGTGTAATGAACTCTGCATTGTAATAAGTAATAGGTCAAAACCTCCATTCGTAAGTTATTACAAATGCATAGAGAGTTTGAAGTTGGTAATTCTTTATATCTTCTATCCAAATAGTCTGTTGGCATTGTTTGAAAGCAAAGTTCTCTAAAATCTAGTCTCAAGGAATTGAAAGCAAGAGGCAGTAAATAGTATGACATTCCTTGACATTCTTTAAAAAAATTGATACCACTTAGATAACTTAAGTTTACATACCTGCTCTCTATATTGTCTAAAATCTTCTAAAAATAAGTAGTCCCTCATTAGTATGTGATAATTTATATCATTCAGAAGTTCCTGACCTAGCGAGAATTGTGAGACTAGTTTTAGATACAGATTCATTCATCCATTACTGTTAAATTGTTTGTGAAGGCATTGTTTTGTCAAATAAGTATCAGATATGAGGACTAGTTTCCTATAAGATTATTGTTTTCTTTACCCCTATATTTATTGATGGAAAGTCCACTTCTAATCTTAACATTGCTGTTGGTATACATGTGGGTAAGGAGATTAAGATTGATTTTATGAATTTATTCTGGACCACTTCTAATTCTTCAAGTTTATTGAAACCCCAAATTGAGGGCCTCATGACTTAAGGATTTGTAATGGGTCATTGTGGTCTTGCATTCAAATGGAAGATAGTAAAGTGTGCCCTTGATGTTCCCTGATCCTTCAGGCTTTCTTGAAGTAACTCCTTAGATCTGGCTATAAAGTTTTCACTAATTGATTTGGAAGTACTAAAGTAAATGCTGTGTTAGCTTTCCACTTTAGAAGTGTTTTATCCCTATACTTTAGTATTGTATTTCCTCAAAGTACCAAGAAGACTACAGTAAACAGATAATTTCAACAAAAGATTAACTATTATGTGTTAAGTGCCGGCTTTGCAATCTATTTTGCTGTCTTAACTAGTACAACAAAGAGTTCTATGTCCAGAGATGGGCAATTTTGTTCCAGGAATCCTGTTCATTTTAAGAACTAAATCTGTGGTGCCAAAGAGAGCATTCTATTCAGTGATTCCACAATAATATTTTTTACAGCTTACAATGTAATATTTACTGAAGCAATTGGTGTCTAAATATTAATAATGTGCATTCATTTTATTTTTTAAGAGCTGAAGTATAATTCTCACCAGCTTGATGAGAAACCACTTAGGAATGCTGCTAGAGTATAATTTTTGGGCCAGCCATGTTTCTCCTTAATTGTTGCACAATTTACTAAGCTATGGGGTACTTTATTACATGCTTTGATAAAACCAAGAAACGTGTTTGCTTATAGCACACCCCCAGAAGCACTAAGAAAGATCCTGTTAATTTGGAAGGCATTTTAGAATATTTAAAATAAGCTATCTAACCTCTTTGGGGACATGTGTCACATTGAATCTTAAACATAATAGAAGTTAAGTATTGTATTCAAAAAATCAAATAATGCAAATATTTTAATATTAATTGGTTAGCAGGGCTGTTTGAAATACATGCATGCAAGAAGAAATAGAACTGTCCATTTCAGAAAGATCAAGTATTTTTAGTAAAACTTTTCATTTTATATTTTTCCTAAGCTAATTTTTATTTAATTGTTCATATTTTGGGTTTGACAGATATTCACGAGCAATATCTTCTCTCCTAAATGATAATTTAAGAATCCTTCTTTCACACATTTATCAATGTATACTTCCTGAGATTAAGTTTTCATAAAGATAAATTATACACCCAGTATCTGGAATATTGTAATAGTATCTTCTTCAACAATCTCTGTCGCTTTCCAGAGATCTACCTATCTAAAATTCAAACAGGATATTTAGAGATTTATGATCCTTTTTGGCTTTGAGATCTACCAATATTGTATTACCTTATATATATATCAGTGTCAGATATAATATCAAATCAGCAGGCAGTTTTTTCCTGAAATCGTTTGTATTTAATTACAATAAAATATATTTAATTAACTTGTAACCAAATGTTTTTTCATGAATTTTTTTTAAAGAAAAAATTTCATTTGTAAACATTCTCATTCAAATTAAATTGCAGGGCTGTACAAAGCTTAGAATTTGATTTGGAAGAGGTGTTTCAGCCTATGCAGAAGGGCAAAGCACATCTACTGTTACTTATTAAAGCAATTTTGCATATTTTCAGGATTATGCAACTCCAGTGTCAACAACCTAAGGAGAAAAAAAATAGCTCTTTTAATGATTTTCAGACACACGATCTATTTAGTATTTAATTATTTGGTCAATGACCAACAAATTTAAAAGAAAAATAGCACAACAAATTGATATAGCATATATTAAAAATATAATGTAATAATATTACATTTACACCTCTTACTATAGGAATACATTAACTACTGAAGTAATAAGAAATTTAAAAAACCTATAATATATAATAAATATTCCCTATATTATTATTACAACTTCTTAAACCAATTACAGGTAGCCCTCAACTTATGGCCACAATTGAGTCCCAAAATTCTGTTGAGAAGCGAGACATTTGTTAAGTGAGTTTTGCCCCTTTCATGCCATTATTATTAAGTGAACTTAACTTAAAAATATTTCAGTACTAATTGGTTGAAAATGGAATTTGAGTCCTCTATGAACACTAGATAGTAAATTACAAATATTACCTCCTCAAATGGCTATCAACATTTGAGGCTTCATCAACAAATGCATTGCTTTTAAATTATGGAGAATAAAACAGTGTCATTTTTCTGTGTACTTTAGTCCCTACCATTTGTATTATTACAAATTGAAATTGATTTGGAATAGGGCAAGGGAAATATCAAGGGACTAGTCCTCTTGAAGAAACTAAGAAAAGTGCAGATTGATGAACATTATAGAACTTTATATAGACTTGAAAAATTATCACCCAGAAAGGCAAGTTATAGTCTTAATCATGCAAAAAGTTAGGCCATTAAATAATGGATTGAATTACAGAAAGGCAAATTCTAACTGAATGTTAGGACAAAGTTATGATAAGCTGTACTTTACCTGATGTGTTCAGCTGAAAGATGGACATCCATTTATGCTGGATATTTTAATTTGAGTTACTGAAGAGAATAAGAGGCCTAAATGGTTTCCAACCACAATAATTTTTGGGCAGCAGATTTTAGGATTCAAAGCCAATGAATTCACAAATGAGGTAAAAATAAAATGGTTTACCAAATAAGGCCAGGAAAATAACCGGAACTTATTAATAAGGTGACCAACTGTCCTCCTATAGAGAGGACAGTCCTCCTTTTGTAAGGTCTGTCCTCCCTCGAAAAGTGTCCTCCTACATGTCCTCCTTTTTGATATTTGAAGACTAATCTGCAGGGCTTTTTTTTTCTCATAGAATGCTCAGAATGGCGTTCCGGCATCTTTTTTTGATGTTTTTTTTTTCAACTTTTGCATGAGCTGTGCTACTCTCCTTATTGGCTTTCGAAAGCCAATAGGAATTGCTGCTGAGCATGCCAAAACACCCGGCTGGCAAACTTTGCACACGCAAGTTGTCTGCAGTGAAGGCAAATTGGCAGGAACTTTGTACCCCCTCCCTGCTACCCAACTACACCATCTCCTAGTTAGTTCCGAAGATACCTGGAGGAGACTGGAGCGGTAAGTTTCTCTTGATCTTCGGCTCTGCTAGGGCAATAATGGGTGTGGGCACAAGAGGCAGGGGCGGCGGGGATGCTGCAGGCAGGGGTGTGAGGGGCAGCAGTGGCTGGCTGCCCCCCGTGCTGTGGGAGCCATGGGTCTCTCTCTATATGGGGCTGCGCAGGGTGGGTGGTGGTGCTGGCGGGGCGGCTGCAGGCAGGGTGTGTCGACAGTGGGCTGCCCCCCAGAGCTGGTGCGGCTGGTGCTTTGGGACCGCAGGGCCCACTCTACACGGCGGAGCAGCAGTGGTGGTGGGGTGGCTGCGGGCAGGGGCGCAGTTGGCGGTTGACCTTCCATGGGCCGGGCCAGCTTTTATGATATTTTTTTCTTCAATTTATTTGTGTCCTCCTTTTCATTGTAAAAAAATTGGTCACCTTATTATTAAAGAAAGAAGAAACAGAGAAAAAAATGGAACCTTTTATCCATTCATCTGCCAGCATCTCTTTTAATACATGGGAAGTGACAGAGAACAAACCCCTATAAAGATAGTGAATACAGCAATATCCTATGTTTCAGTCTGCTCTATGACTCTGAGAAAACTCTCCCAATTTTTTATAATATTATAGTTCATGATTTAATGAAGCATTTCTGTTTATCAATCACCAATCAAAAATATGTGTCTCTTTTCCTCTTTTCCTCTTTCTTTCAGGAGGCTGTCATGAGGTACCAGACATTAATTTCTGCTGGAGAAAAGATTAGATAGCAGCCATTGAGAAGCAGGAAATAGACAGTTGTGTAGGATCAGTCTAAGGCCCAAACTTTTTTGCACAAAAAATATATTGTCTCCTGCCACTCCATACTTCCTCACCACTATAAATATATCTTCCAATATCACTGTACACCAATTTAGGGATAATCAGTAGTTCACAAATCAAAATTTAAGAAACAAAAGTGTCAAAAAGAATTTGTGACCCATTTCTTATTTGTCTTTCCTTCTCCCACAATTGGAATTATTACAGATCAAACTTTGTTTTATGTGCAAAGAAAACTCATAGAGTTATCTTTTGAGTACACTAATTCATTCCAGAGTCAGGAAAGAAATCAGCATAAGTTGCTATGAATGTGAATAGAGGAGTATTTTACCAGTTGAAAACAGAAATGGAATGTCCTTAACACAATTTTATCCAATCTAATTTTTCAGTGGATTTTTTTTTAAGTTGAAAAGTCTGCATCAAAATCTGCCTTGCCCAAAATAGATACAATGAAATGATCTTGTACAGACCTGCATATCTCCTGTTCATATAGATATTGTACTACCCTGAATGATCTGTGTACGCACAGATATTTAACCACCCATCTCCCTCATAGAGGAGTTCTGGGCATGTACAATTTAATCAAGAAAGCAACATTATAAAAGTTGTCATAGAAGCATGGATTCCCAAAGAAAATGAACTGCTACAATGTCTAATTACCAGTAGTGAGTCTGTTCCCCTTTTATTAAGTCATGAATTCTACACAGCTGCTAAGCCATGGATTTATTTAACTTTACTAGGTTCACATGACTGGCTTTAAGTCATAAATCATACAAACCTCATTATAGATAAACCTGTTACTGAACCCAATCACTGAGTCTGAATTGAAAGACTTCGGTTTACAAGAATTTTCCATCCTTTACAGTCAGTTCCTAAAGTTGCCCTAGTTACTCTCTACTCAGTGGTTTTTGTTTAGTTAAAGAGAAATTTGCCTGTGAATCCTCTTGGTTTAGAACTGTGTCCTATCTATTTTGTTTTGCATTCTCAAACATAATTTAACATCCTGCTAATAGATAACTGTTTTAATTACTTCTTAATTTAAAACCAGGCATATAAATCCCTAAAGCAATAGGATAACACAAATAATTTAAAGGCAATTAAATGAAGCAAGCTTTGGAATGACACTGCATTTTTTTTTTAAAAAAAGCCTGTAATTAGACTTTGTTTAGTCTTCTATTTAATCAAAAATCACTTAATGTTCCTTGAGGAAATCTGATATTCCCTTCTAAACTTAGTGTTAAACAAGAGCTTAAGACACATGTTTGAAAAATACTTAGGAAGCAATTATTTTTATTTATAATTTGATTATGAGAGAAACATACAACTACTTAGAAAAATGCAACTATACATAATAATGCCCAATGATTAAGAACTTGGAGTTAAGATCTGCAAAAAATCTTTAGCAGATGTTGGATTCCTCCTTCATCTATGCAAATGGCAGGCTCCTATACTCCTCTGCTTAAGTTGTGTCTATAAAAATCATTATATAATATAAATGTGATCACATATTCATGTCTTCAGACTAAGTGATTGTTGGAACCTTATTTACAGATGACATGAGGGGATATCTTAATCATATGGCATCATAATTTATAAATCTGAGTTTTCCCTTCCTGAGGTTACCATTATTATAACATTCGTCCATTGAAAATGGTAATAATAATAATAATAACAACAACAACAACAACAACAATAATAGATGATGATGATGATGATGATGATGATGATGATGATGATGATGATAAAATTGGAAGGGACCTTGGAAGTCATCTAGTCCAACCCTCTGCCCAGGCTGGAAACCCTATACCATTTTGGACAAATGGCTGTCCAGTTTCTTCTTAAAAACTTCCAGTGTTGGAGCATTCACCACTTCTGGAGGCAGGTTGTTCCACTGGTTAATTGTTCTAGCTGTCAGGAAGTTTCTCCTTAGTTCTAGGTTACTTCTCTCTTTGGTTAGTTTCCACCCGTTGCTGGTATGTGGATGGTCTCAATGTTGTACAAGTCATCAAAGATGAGATTCTAGAAAGTGTTTTCAGGAGTGACTTCTTGGACCATAGAAATCAATAAGATATTATCAATGTAATATATATGAGCATGTCCATTATGATTTGTTTATTTACATGTGTGTTTTTGGATTCCTGGTGACTACCTAAACTAGTCTCTATAGTTTTCTTGGCAAGAAATTTTGAAAATGGTTTGCTATTTTCTTCTTCCTAGGATTGAGAGACAGTGATTGGCCCAAGGTCACCCAACTGGCTTTTTGCCTGAGGTGAGACTAGAACTCATAGCCTCCCAGTTTCTAACTTGATGCTTTAACCATACATCAACTGGCTCTTAATGCATAATTCTGTGTTTTTTTGTCATATTTATGTGGTGTATATTGGAGGTGGTGACTCTTTGAGAGCTGTATGCAACGAAATTTCATTTTAATGTATGCCAATTAGTGTACATTCAAAATGACAATAAAGTTATTATTCTAGTCTAAAAAAATCTGTAAATATGGCTGTATTAACAGAGGGATAGAATCAAGATCACGTGAAGTATTAATACCACTCTACAATGCCTTGGTAAGGCCACACTTAGAATACTGCATCCAGTTTTGGTCACCATGATGTAAAAAAGATGTTGAGACTCTAGAAAGAGTACAGAGAAGAGCAACAAAGATGATTAGGGGACTGGAGGCTAAAACATATAAGGAAAGGCTGCTGGAATTGGGTATGTCTAGTTTAATGAAGAGAAGGGCGAGGGGGGACATGATAGCAGTGTTCCAATATCTCAGTGGCTGCCACAAAGAAGAGGGAGTCAAGCTATTCTCCAAAGCACCTGAAGGCAGACAAGAAGCAATGGATGGAAACTAATCAAGGAGAGAAGCAACCTAGAACTAAGGAGAAATTTCCTGACAGTTAGAACAATTAACCAGTGGAACAACCTGTCTCCAGAGGCGGTGAATTCTCCAACACTGGAAGTTTTTAAGAAGAGACTGGACAGCCATTTGTCCGAAATAGTATAGGGTTTCCTGCCTGAGCAGGGGGTTGGACTAGATGACCTTCAAGGTCACTTCCAACGTTGTTGTTGTTGTTGTTGTTGTTATTATTATTATTATTATTATTATTATTATTATTATTATTATTGCTTATTCTGAGTCAGAAATTTAAGGACTAAATCACAGAACTTATGTAATGGTCTTACCTTACAAATCTAATGTTAGTTAATAATATTTAAACGCTCTTCAACCACTAATGTTTAAAAACAATATATCCAACTTACAAAAATATATTATTTTTCTTTTTTCAATTAATTTTATAGACTGCAATGATTACTGAGGATACGACTGAAACAAGAAAATTCCAATATTAACTAAATAATTTTTTCAATTAATTATCCAGATATTTTAAACAAAGTGTGAATAGATATGCTTATTGAATAATTAATGTTATTAAACTGATTTGTTTACTTATGATTTAATTAGCTACATTTAGTTTCCATCCTTTACAAATGAATTTACTTAATTTAAGTAAGAAGTAATATATACTATAAAACATGAAAATATGAAATTGTGAAAATATGAACTTGGAAAGAAGTTGTTAATGTTTCTGCTGTCTATCTAGTCTCCCTTCTTGATTTCACCTTTAGAGAAAGACTTTTTTCATCTGTTAAACTGGAAAACATAATTACTGATTTTCCATGTAGGTTTACTTTGCATATACCATTATTATTGGCCAGTGGGAAAGGCCAAAAATCTTTGTGTTCACAGGTACAAAATCATGAGTGCAGTCCTGCTTCCCTTAAACATATAGTCTAGTTTACTTTTACAGAAAGATGCTAAAAATTATAAGTTATTCACACTTTTCATAGTCTTAATGAATGTTAGACAAGAACTCACATCTTATATATATTTGGACAGAGATAATTTTCATTCATTGACTATGGGGAGGAAATCTCTGAAAAGAATTAGGCTCATGGAAGATGCTGGGTCTTGGACAATTTGCCATGGCCAACTAGCTGCAGGACAACGTGCCATGGCCAATTTGCCACAGGATAGCTCGCCATGGGACAAGAGTTACACTAATATTGAAGAAATGGTAGAATAGAATTATTAAAGAAAGGATGCCAAAGGTGTGACAAAATTAAATGTGAATGACAACAGTTAAAATATTTTAAAAATTATTTTAAATAAATTGAATTATTGAATTTTCCTGCAGTGAGTTGTCCTGTGACTGGTTGGCCATGGCGAGTTGTCCCATTCCATGTTCAAATTTTTAAAAAGTGTACTTTTGACATAACGAGACTTAAAAGCAGATCCATACTACTACTACTACTACTACTACTACTACTACTACTACTACTGATAATAATAATAATAATAATAATAATAATAATAATAATAATAATAATAATAATAAAGTTGGAAAGGACCTTGTGGGTCATCTAATCCAAACCCCTGCTCAGGCAGGAAACCCTATACCATTTCAGACATACGCTGTCCAGTCTCTTCTTAAAAACTTCCAACGTTGGAGTATTCACAGCTTATGGAGGTAGGTTGTTCCACTGATTAATTGTTCTGTCAGGAAGTTTCTCCTTAGTTCTAGGTTGCTTCTCTCTTTGGTTAGTTTCAATCCATTGCTTCTTGTCCTGCCTTCAGGTGCTTTGGAAAATAGTTTGACTCCCTCTTCTTTGGGGCAACCCGAGATATTGGAACACTGCTATCATGTCCCCCCTCGTCCTTCTTTTCATTAAACTAGACATACCCAATTCCAGCAACCGTTCCTTATATATTTTAGCCTCCAGTCCCCTAATCATCTTTGTTGCTCTTCTCTGTACTCTTTATAGAGTCTCAACATCTTTTTTACATTGTGCTAACCAAAACTGGATGCAGTTTACACCACTTTACAGTACCAAGGCATTGTAAAGTGGTGTTAACACTTCACGTGATCTTGAGTCTATCCCTCTGTTAATGCAGCCTAGCACTGTGTTGGCTTTTTTGGCAGTTGCAGCACTCTGCTGGCTCATATTTAAGCAATTGTCCAATAGGACTCTGAGATGCCTCTCATAGCCGGGATTCCTCTCCTTTTAGCTTGGCCGATTGCCACTATGGGCCACCCATCACTTTGTCATCCTCCTCCCACTCCCAGACCATTGCAAATGCACTCTGCACTCATGTTTTGCAGCTTCAGTTCAAAATTGCTATTTTCTGACCTGAGCTAACATAAGCCTTTCAGAACAAATGGTCTTGAGCACCCCATTCCAATCTAGTGGCAGGCCCAGCTCTGATTGGCTTCAATCTGGAATGTCTCTTCCCCTCCAAAAGCAAGTAACTGCTCTATTTAGTCCAGTGGTTCTCAACCTGTGGGTCAGGACCCCATTTGGGGTCGAACGGCTATTTCACGGGGGTCGCCAAACAATGCAGTCCACCATTTTTTTCCCCTTTTCCTTAGCTGTACTACTCCCTTTTATTCTATTGGCTTTTGAAAGCCAATAGAATAGACTCTCTTGAATAGAGTCTAATTCTATTGGCTTTCAAAAGCCAAATAGGAATTGTCCAGGCTGTCTCTGCCCTGCTGAGCCCGCCAAAAGTCCCATTCTGCAAACGGTGCTGCACCAGTTGAGTAGTCCTCGACTTACGACCGGTTGGGGGTCGTGGCATTAAAAAGGTTGAGAACCACTGATTTAGTCATTTTATCCTGAGCTGCTGGGCTTCTATGTTTTCTGCCTTTTTCAAAAATAATCTTGCATTTGGTCCAGTGATGGATCAAGTAAAATAATTAACTTCCCCTCTAGAAACTCAGATCCCTTCTTTCAGTCTACTTCTAGGCTGAGTGAAATATGTGTCTTTACTTCCCATTCACTACCCACAACTGCACAACTTCTCTTCCCTTTCAAGGGTGATAAAGATGATCATGATGATGACAATGAGCATGTTTTCACTTAGCAACATTGCTACTTTACTTCAATGAAACTAAATTGTCAGTTGTTTTTTGGTGCAAGGTTTTATTGTCCTACAGAGGATCTTAAGAGTCAAAGAGAAACTTGTTCTCTGTTGCTTTGATTAATATAACATCAGAGAAAAAAATACTATAATAAAGAGAAAAACTGCTTTAGTGTCAAAAGAGAAAATATGAGAAGGCAGCCATATATGCAAATATTGTGATAGCAAAGATAAAGCATAGAGACAAATAAGGAGAGAACAATTCCATGGAAAAGGCAAACACTGGTAGACTGGTGCACATGGGAGCCAGTCAGTGAGGCTTGCTTTCACTGCATGAATGAGAAGAGCAAGAAGTAGGAGGATCAATCAATAGGCACAGTCCAGTCTGAGCCCTGTCCAGTCCCATTGCCAGCCCATTTAGGTTGAAATTGCTGAAGTTGCATAAAAAATAACTGGAAGAAGCTTGGGAAATAAGCAGGTTAAGTCACAATGCAGAATTCCCCTAAATAAAACCAGCCACACATTGGCTGAAACAGAATATGAAAGAAGAAGCTATCCCTGGAACCTGATGACAATTTCCTACCTTGTAGGAAAGCCAGCTTTCACGTATTGAATGGGAGAAGCAAATTTCAGAGATTCATTTCAATCAGGGGTCAACAGTCCCTAGGGATTGGGCGGCATATAAATTTTATTAATAAATAAATAAATAAATAAATAAACATTCTTAATAATTCAGTCATTTTGATCCACATTTGCAGAGCTTTGATAATGGCATGAGCTGGACATGAGAAATAATTCAAAAATGTTTCAAGAAGATACTGTACTTTCATCTATGGGGGAAAAAGAATTCATCCCTTGAATTCCCACAATGCTTTTATGGGCAATTTTGCCACATCCTAGTTTCCTCCATGTTCAGTCACATGGTTTCAGGTACATGGGATTTCATTATCCAAAATTACTCAACTGAATCAGGAGGAAGCTGAGACCCACTGTGAATGCACAGGCCTAGTGGCAATGCTGCAAGTATGTAGGAGTGTCTGCATGCATCACCTTGCTCAAACTAAAGAGATTTCCCATTTGGAAAATCCTGAGAGAGATTCTTCAACTCAAATTGTCAAAAATGAATTTATTTATTTATTTACATTTATACAATTTAGAGGCCCGCAGACTCCTAACAAATCTCAGCAGCTTACAATTAAGAATAAATCTTATAAGATACAAAATCATGAATATCATATAACCAAAAATGAAAGCCATCCAACAGAGTTCATCCTTCATTCTGTTGCAGAACCTGGGAGAATAGCCAGGTCTTTAATAGCTTCCTGAACGCCATCAGGGTAAGGGCCATATGGAGGGATATCAAGTTTACTGCAAAACAGAGCTAGTTGCAAAGCAGAACTGTAAAACAGCCATTTCATTTTGATCACTTAGCTAGCTGGCAACATTTTCATCTTCCAGATCAACAATTATTCGGCTTATATCAGGCTGATATCTAATATTATTTCATAATCTTACCTAGGATGATATAATTTAGAAAAGCTACCTAAATTATGCTTTTCTTTTTCTTCTGTGTGCTTGCTAAGCAAAGGAATCTCTCTCTCTCTTGCCTGCAGAGATTGTGCTTTCTTCTTCACTATGTTTCACACTTTTTGACAGAACAGAAAATCCTTATAGTAAAATGGCCAAATTCAGCCATTCTGTTCAACTTCTACCTTTAGATATGGGACATAGCCATGTCTTCCCATTTTCTCTTGCCAAACCTGACCTTCCTACTGATCCTAGCCATAAAACCCAAGACCACCTTGAAAGCAATATCCCCCATGTAGCATGAGAATTCAGTTAGGATTCCTGAGGGTTGATGCCCTTGACACAAGAAAATTTAGGTTGCCAATTGAGAAGCCTGGATGACTGTATATTGTTTGGACCCCTGCCAGTCTGGCTGAGGCAGGTTATAAAGCTGCTGCTACCAGGCCATTCATCTCTATGGAGTGCTTCTCCTGTCCCATTTGTATCCCTATACAACCCTATACTCCTGTCCCATTTGTATCCCTATACAACCCTCAATACTACTCAGTAGTATTCTCAGTATCTACAAATTACTGCTGCAAGCCCATGAGACAAGAAGATTGCTGTACAGGAATAATAAATGACTTTGTAAATTGATAATCCATTGCATTAGATGAAATTCAAGTGGTAATAATTCTTCTGCATAATAACACATAGTCTTCAGAATTGCATTTCCACTGGGTTTTCCAAAATGAGGCATTGGATACTACCTTTAAATTTATAAAAGTTTGTTCTTATAAATGCTTATAAATTAATGATTGGGCTTTTTTAAACATGCCGATCAGCCTTAGCAGAAGTTATTGCAAGTACTGAATTTTGGAATATCTTTTTCCATAATATAAAAAACTCTAACACTTGCAGATTTATCAAGTTTAAGAACCTGTTTTGCTAACAACTGTGTTTTTGTTATAGGATTATTATCCAAGGACTGTGTACTTTTTATTAGCAATTACAAATCTATCAGCAGACAATATGTCTCCTTACTTTGTGGTGCAAGTTGGAAGAAATACTAACTACACATTATGACTAGCAGTTTGTCAAAAGATAAAGTATCTAAAATGTATGCAGATAATTCACTTCCAGCAATTCTTCAAATATGGACTTCTCTGCATATCTTCCTGAGGAGAGGTTTATGATGGTCTTTAATAACTTCTTCAGTAGTGCAAGACCTTATCATGTAAATCATTCTATGAATCTTCACTATCAGAGCAATAATCCAAAAGCAATAATCCATTCACAAGAAAAGCTGTATAAGAACACTCCTCAGATGAGCAAAACTGTAGAGCAGCAGTTCAGAATTTCAAAATAAATAAATAAATAAAAATTAGAGCATCTTCACCGTAATAGGCACCTAAGTGTTTCATGTTAAAATGTGCCATTCTATGTAACCGCATATCTCTGAAAAGAATAGTTCCCTCATACATAACAAATATCTCTCAGAAACTATTAGCAGAATACTTCACTAGGTTCACAGTGGCTCACAAGCCAACAAATCTCTACAAAGCATTTAAGCAAACTCAAATAACCAACAACTAGGGAAGATGGAACATGAATTATTTACAACATAATGCACAGATTATGAAAGCAACTATGTAAGACAAACAAGCAGAAGATTAGCAAAATGCATCCATGAATATCGTTCACAGACAAATTCAATAATAAATTCAACTGGGAAATTATAACCATTTTAGATCAAACCAAATTTTAGCAGCCTGGCATTCTGATAGGTCAGCTATTAACCAATATATAATCCCAGTTAACAAACTATTTAAAAATTAAACAAAGACCCAAAGAGGAAGCAAACAGCTTGAAGATAGATTTCTCTTATCACTACATACTCAGTAATCAATACAATAAGCAAGACACAATACAATAATCTATCTAAAACAAAACAGTGCAGTCAACTAAACCTGGTAAACTAAACCTGGTAGATCTACAACAACCCCCACAAAGACCTGTAGGACAAGCAGACAGATGTAAAAAGCCAACAGTCCCCACAAAGCATTGACAATATTACTTGGTTTGGTGTTTGTAAAAAGAAAACCAAGTTCAGTAAACACCAAGATCCCAACAAATCTTTTTTAAAATACAGAATATCCTTTGAGCTATAAATACAAAAATAAAATTATATTTTCACTAGTTCCTACTTGCAAAAGTCACAATTATTTGTCTTTATTCTTGATTTTGTGCTTACTAGTGTATGAATTTTAGACATAATACAAAGAATCTTCCATCAGAATAAATATGTCAGCACTTTAGTGGTGTGAAGTGGTATACTCAGTTTTGCAGACAAAAAAAAATATTTCTTAAAAAAGCCTCATCTTCTGGAAAGAAATCTTGATAGTCTTACAGCAATTCAACAATGGAAAATTAAAAGTGTTTACAACAGATGGAACCATCCATAAAAACAGTGTGGCACTGGAGTGTTTTTAATACAGATCAAGTGATAAACTGTATGACAATAGATAATGTTTTATGTTCTGTTGTTTGGATCACTCAGGCATATCTTTACCAGTATGCATTATTTATGTAGGTTGCAGGAATATATAATAAAAGGAAATAATGTAAATACCATTTTATGTTGGCTTCTTTACAGTGTGATGTAAAAAAAATAACAACAAATAATAACAGTGTAACAAATCAATAAGTCTTCATCCATAACAGACTGAGTTTATCTGGATATATAGGAACAGATTTGACAAAACTGTAAGAAATTTTAGGAAGAAGCCTTGCATGTCTGTGCTTGTGTGTGCTTATGTGTGTGTGTGTGTGTGTGTGTGTGTGTGTGTGTGTGTGTGTATTTAAGAGCACTAAATCCCCAAACTGGATCTGAGGAACCATAAATATTTTGTTATATATTTATAACAAATAAAGTTCAGAAGCTTTATGAAACTTAGAAGAAGATGTAATAAAAGGAGATGTTATCTGTCTTGCTAGAGATGTCAATTAATTACTGAAGGCTGATACTGAAGAATTACTGAAGGTTACATTAATCATCAGGAGGCCCTCCTGACCAGTTTCATCATTATTAGGAATTGTCAGACATACATAGCTGGATTTTTTTCTATACAGTTCAAACTCACTTCCAAGAATTGAATTCATGGATGCTTGAACTTTAAAGGACTGATTACAGTACATTAGCTTTTTGAGCTATCCAATTCTCAGAATGTTATATGCAGTCTACCTTCCCTTAAATTCTCAGAAAGATAGAAGGAATGGCCTTAATTGAGAGGAAGAGGCTGATGGGAAGATAAACGGGTCTGAATCTGAGACAAGAATGTAACATGAATGTAACGTGAGTTCACTTGAAAATAAAGGGAAGTAAGGGGAAGACAATTCAGAAATAGTAGTAGTAGTAGTAGTAGTAGTAATAATAATAATAATAATAATAATAATAATAATAATAATAATAATAATAATAATAATGTTGGAAGGTACCTTGGAGGTCATCTAGTCCAACCCCATGCTCAGGCAGGAAACCCTATACCATTTCAAACAAATGGCTGTCCAGTCTCTTCTTAAAAACTTCCAGTGTTGGAGCATTCACCGCTTCTGGAGACAGGTTGTTCCACTGGTTAATTGCTCTAACTGTCAGGAAGTTTATCCTTAATTCTAGGTTGCTTCTCTCTTTGGTTAGTTTCCATCCTTCGCTTCTTGTCCTGCCTTCAGGCACTTTGGAGAATAGCTTGACTCCATCTTCTTTGTGGCAGCCCCTGAGATATTGGAACACTGCTATCATATCCCCCCTTGTCCTTCTCTTCATTATGCTAGACATACCCAATTCCAGCAGCGGTTCCTTATATGTTTTAGTTTCCAGTCCCCTAATCATCTTTGTTGCTCTTCTCTGTACTCTTTCTAGAGTCTTAACATCTCTTTTACATCGTGGTGACCAAAACTTTGTTGCTCTTACAAGATACTACAGTATGACTGTAGCTTTTATTGTAAAGCTACATGCCATTTGTTCCCTAATCTGATCTACCTTAAAGGGCTGATGATAACTAGTGAAAATAGGGACAGCATTTTGTCTGATTCTTTTTTCTTAGTTTCCTAATTCCCAGTAGTGGAAAATGAGTGTTATGTTACAGAACTATAATGGCAGGTGGGGAAAATCTTGGATGACTGGGTGAAGAGACGCTGTCAAGGAAATGGCCAGATAAGAGACAGCATGTCCAGAGGTGGATAACAGGCAGGGCAACAGGCCCAGAAGAACCCTCCCTAATTTCTTGGGCTGTAAAGGAGATGGGAGAATTGTGTTTTCTGACTTGCAAGATTCTGTCAATGTTACTTTACAATAAAGTAGAATTAGCATATCTGACTGTATTTCTCTCTGGTTTTTCCCATAGAAACTATCAACCTTTGCAAATGGACATGATAATAAATCATTAATTTTCCTGGCATGACTTGACAGAAGATAGACACATCTTGAATAGAATCTTTAATACTAATAAAAATGAAGCTTTACACACAACAGTTGATTGCCCACTACAATGCAAAAAATGAGAGTAAAATGGGCACTGTATTAAAGATTGCAAAAGTAAGAGTTTGAGGAAACATTTGCAAGGAATCTAGGAAGGAGAATCATTAAATAAACACATTGAAAAGATTTTCTCATATGGCCTTTCCATCCCTAAGATTTGGAAGATTCCGACCCTATGGCCTTCTGTAAGCTGTTTTTTTTTTTTTCCCCTCAAGCATTTTGGCCAGGATATTAGTGGAAACTGATGTGTGTGTTTTGTTTTATGCTGTCGATAATCAGTAAGAAGCTTAATAATTTCTTTTTAAACTCCTTGTTATTAATAGAAGATCATGACATATCTCACTGGTGCAATTATTAATATACAATATTATATTATAGAGACCATTTAAAATGTTCTACCCTTCTGCAGAGAAATTTTGTTGATTTCATTATTTTTTTCTCATACAAATACTAAACCCCAAATAACTAAAGACATTTTTTTCTTTGGTGGATAGGAAGTTTGCCTGTTTGATAATGAGTATATTTTAATTACATTTATGCATCACTAGCCTTATTGATGAACATAAATTAGAAGATAATTCAATTTTGTCCTGATAGTCTGCCTCTAGGTTTGAAAAACAAAATGTTCAACTCATGCAGTCTTGCCTTGCAGTCTAAAGGCTGCCATGTTGATAAATGCATATATTACCCTATTAAGCATAAATTACTTACTTTGGTAAGAGGCTACATTCTTCACTCTCAGGACAGATTGACGTTTCTCTGGATCCTTTTTTGAATGAATGCCAATAAAGCCAGTTGAAAAAGAAGATGCCTTTGATTTCATTTATTATTTTTGCTTCCTTTTATGGCCAAATAAATAACTTTATTATCCTCTTTTCAGGAGTAGCTTGGAAGAACCAAGAAGATTAACAACACAGCAAAAATCCAAATAATTAAAGTAACGGTCCAAACACATATTATGTTTATCATGCAAGATCCTGATTCAAATCATTAAACAGATGTGGCACTTAAACCTCTTTTTTTTTCAAGCTGTTTTCCTTTCAAATCTCATTATATGTGATTTTTTTAAAGAAAAAGGAAGGTGGGATCAGAACCAAATATTCTAAAACAAAATAGTTTAGTTCCATGGATGCAAATTTATGGTTTTTGTCAGGATCAATAGTATACTGAATTTTGTTTAACAAAAAATACATTATAATATGTTTTTATAATATTTCAGAAGGATACTATAGCCATGGGTATTAGGCAAACTACTCTTTAGAATAGAATAGAGCTGGAAGGGACCTTGGAGGTCTTCTAATCCAGCCCCTGTTCAAGCAGGAGGACCTATACCATGTCAGACAAGTGGCTTTCTAGCCTCTTCTTAAAAATCTCCAGTGATGGAGTACCCATGATTTCTGGAAGCAAGCTATTCCAGTGTTCCTCACTGTCAGGAAGTTTCTCCTTAATTCCAGGTTGCTTTTTTCTTTGACCATTGTTTCTTGTCCTGCTCTTTGGTACTTTGGTGAACAACCTGCCCCCCTCTGCCTTGTGGCAGCCCCTCAAATATTGGAATATTGCTATCATGTCTCCCCTATTTCTTCTTTTCTTTAGACTAGCCAAACCCAAGTCCTGCAACTCTTCTTCATATGTTTTAGTCTCTAGGCTTTCAATCATCTTAGTTGCTCTTCTCTGAATTTTTCCCAAACTCTCAGCATCTTTTTTGTGATATGGTGACCAAAATTGGCTGCAGTATTCCAGGTGTGGTCTTATTAGGGTTTTATAAAGGGGTAATAATACTTTGAGTGATTTTATTCTATGTCTCTGTTTATACAACCCAGGATTGTATTAGCTTTTTTGGCTGCTGCTAGACACTGCTGGCTCATAATCAAGTGATTGTCCACTAGGATTCCAAGGTCCCTCTTGTTTGCATATAGTGGAGATTTTTAAACAAAATGATAAAAAATATTTATTGTACCAAAACCAACCAGAAAGCAAATTGAAGTAGACCTTAATAATTTTATTGAAGGATTCCTGGAAGTGGCCGGGTCAATAGGTGTTCAGTATATAGCATTGGGAACAGGTTTTTCAAATGAAATAGGATAGTGAAATATTGTATGCATACATTTTTGGTTTGATAGTATCACAAATTTTGCTGCAACTTCAGTTATACAAATAAATATAAAAAATAATTAAAACTTTTCAATAAACAGTATGCCTAGAATTAGCAGCATGAGCTGATGCAAATTAACAACAACAATAACAACAACAATAATAAAGTTGTAAGGGACCTTGGAGGTCATCTAGTCCAACCCCCTGCTCAGGCAGGAAACCCTATACCATTTCAGACAAATGGCTGTCCAATCTCTTCTTAAAAACTTCCAGTGTTGGAGCATTCACAGCTTCTGGAGGCAGGTTGTTCCACTGATCAATTATTCTAATTGAGATTTGTATTTTAAATAAATAGCCTTCCCCTCCCTTTCTCCCTTTACCTCTCTTCTTCTCTCTTCTCTCTCTCTCTCCCTCCCTCCCCCCTCCCTCCCTTCCTTTCTTCCTTTCTTGTCCTGGCTTTGCTTTCTAGTTGTACAAATTTAGAACTTTTTTCTCTTTACTGAACTCTTTAGAAAACAGTGGTAATTTTTCCCATTAGACAATTTCCTTTGCTTTATTAGATGTTAATGTCCAATAAATTAGCCAGTCTGGTGTAGGGGATTAAGACACCAGGGTAGAAACTGAGAGACCCTGTGTTCAAGTCCCACCTTAGGCACAAAACCAGCTAGGTGATCTTGACCCAGTCACTCTCTCTCAGCCCTAGAAAGCAGTCAATGGCAAACCACTGCTGAACTCTTGCCAAGAAAGCTGCAGGGACCTGTCCTAGCAATTGTTAGGAGTCAGGAACTGAGTTGAACACATGCACACAAGTCCAATAACATGTTCTTCATTTTAAAAAGTTTTCTTCCTTCCTTCCTAAGAACAGAGTGGTGGGAAAATATTTGAGATGAGGGAGGGAGAAAAACAGGCAAGAAACAGATGGGGAGGTGTCACCCTTTGTGAGGAATGAAGAAATGCACCATTGCCTGGAAGTGGCCAGCACATGGCCCTCACCTATTTCACATATCTGGCTTGGTGAGCTCTGGAGGAGGGGATGCCATGTTACCTGCGCAATGCCGCCCAGCCCCCAGTCTGCCCGGTTTCAGTAGGCAGCGGGGTGCTTTCCTCACAGCGCTAAAAGGCTGAACCGGGCAGCACAAATTCAAAAAGAAGCGCAATGCCACCCAGCTCCCAGCCTGCCCAGTTTTGGCAGGCAGCAGGGAATCTCCTCACAGAGCCAAGAGGCTGAGCCGGGCAGTGCGAAGCTCGCCAGCTTTGCACCTTGCTGCCTGCTGAAATTGGGCAGGCTGGAGGCTGAGCAGTGGCACACTTCTTTTTGGATTCACGCCGCCTGGCTCAGCCTCTCGGCACTGTGAGGAGAGCACCCCACTGCCTGCCGAAACCCCTCCCCTGGAGCCCATCAAGCCGAATATCTGAAGTAGGCGAGGGCCATTTGCTGACCACTTCCAGGCGATGGTGCATTTTTTCATTCCTCACAAAGGCACGTGCCCAGGGGGTGGGGCCAACATGGCAGGGGCTGGTTCCTCACTGTTTCCAGACAGCCTTGTGGAGCTAAGACTGAATGCGTTTCAGCATAGATGGCCACCACAAAATTGTACATTGGCTCCTGGGCAGCCTGGGCTCACTGTTTCCAGGATGGCTTCGTGGGCCTTGTGTTTGACATGTCTGTTCTAAATGAAACAATATATAAAATGTATTTAACATGATTATTTGCTCCCATCCTACTATCGTTTAACAAGCCAAGAATTAGTTGCTAAATCAAAATTGACCTTGGAAATCTTATGTTCTCTCTCCAACTCTTTATGAACAATTATAAATTTAGAAAAAGTGTAAATTATTAAATGAAAATTATGGAAGACCTTAGATCCTCTGCAATATTTCTGCAAGCACTCACTAATTATGGTACATTCATGGGTAAGTTCCTTAATTTACAGTAATTCAGAACCTGTGTAAAGGAATCCTTAAAAAGTAACTCTCTGAAAATGAGAATAATTTTCTATATGTATCCATAGACCCCAGATATAAATAAAGACTAGTTAAAACTGGATAAATAATTTTAAAACAGATTAGTACAAATTTGGAAAGTACTAGGTTCTCAGAGTTATCCAAGAGGCATCCAATATCTTTCTTAAAAATGCATGTTTTCATTTTGCACAGAATATAGTTTTGTTCTTCAGCAGTGACCTGATACATTCAGTTTATTCATTTCTATACCCTGTTGATGCAGTAAGAACTGCAAACATCATCATGAGGTGATCTTGAAAGAGCCTACTTTTATTAACAGAGGCATTCCCCCCCCCAAGCGGCATAAATTAGGATAATTTCATATAACAAAATTTTACCAAAGTTTTAGCTTTCTGATTCAATACAAAATCCATGTTACTGACAACATAGTCATTTTGAAATCAAAGCAATTAAAAATAATTACTATATTGTACTGAACATTTTTTAAAAAAAATATTTGTTGTGTATGCTCAATGTCTTTTAGTGAATAAAGTTTTAGACTCTGGAAAAATGCTTTAAAAAACAATCATATTTGTTACAAACCTATTGCAGGCAAAGGCAAAAGAACACCATTCGAATAGAAATGATTTCAATTCAGTTTTCCTAAGGGTTAATGGTATGGCTGTTTGTATTTGAAGGATTTCTCCTCCTTTTCAGGGAAAAAAGTAGAATCCATATTACATCAAAATTAATTGGCCATAATAACTTATTTTTTTAACAGTTTATATTAATAGAAACTGCATTGTAGCTTAGTTCACTTTATTGGTGTTTTGGATATTAGCTCTCTTGTGCTAACTAGGTTGCTGGAATATAATTTTTCTCTCTTTCTGTTGCTAGGCAATAAGAATTCAAAATATTTTCTGTTGACTGCATCTACATTATGTTGGGGTGGGAGGAAATTGAACAGAAAAGTGGGAATGTAGAAATATTTATTTGGGTTCCATTATCTTTTAAAGGGAAGTAGTTATTTGGGAAAAAACCCTGAACATTTTATTAGACCCCTTTTATTTGTTGTGCATAATATGCTTTCCACAATATGCTAGGAGTAAATAAAGAAAGGTACCCTGTAAATTAACAAACATTACAGACTTACCTCTACTTACAAACATTTGTCCAGAGACCACTTGAAATTATAATGGCGCTGAATAAAGTGACTTAAAACCAGCCTCACTCTTACAACCATTGCAGCATCCTCTGAGTCACGTGATCAAAATTCAGACACTTGGCAAACTGTATGTATTTAGAACATTGGCAGCTTCCCAGGATCACGTGATCATCATTTGCAAACTCACTTGCCAACTTCTGATATCAAAGTCAATAAGGAAAGCTAGATTATCTTAATGACTGCATGATTCGTTTAACAACCAGAGTGATTTGCTTAACAACTATGGCAAAAAGTTGTAAAATTGGTCATGACTCACTTAATATCTGCCTTAGCAACAGAAACTGTGGTCCCAATTGTGGCCATTAAAGATTAGCTGTAGTATAATTTAGAGCACTGGGTTTTCTATAATTTCAGTGTTGCATTGATTGTATTATATGCCTTTTGTAAAGAAAGAATAGGAAAATAGGTCAAATTCACTTCAGAAAAGTTTCGCTATTTAGTTATGTAAGCTGAGCAAGCAGATATTGTTCCTATCTCTACTTCCATATTCCACAAATAAAAAAGTCAATAATATCGTTAGAATTCATAAGAAAATGAAAAAGATCCCAAGATATATGATAGGAGATAGAATACAGGTTTGTGTATATGTTCAATTTTTATCACACCCTTCTCTATGAGCTTAAGGCAATTTACATAGAAAATCTTCCTTCATTTTATCCTCACAGCAAAATCCTATAAAGTAGGTTTTTCTGAGTGCAAGTGACAGGAAAGTCATCTAATGAGTTTCCATAGCTGAGCACTGAGCTTCTACTACAAGTTCTTAACTACTACTCATGTTTTCCCGAAAGTAAACCCTACTCAAAAAGTAAGGCCCAGCTGATTTTTGGGGTGGGTGGGACTAATATAAGCTCTCCCCAGAAAGTAAGCCCTAGTGTGGGGTGGGGCGAGTTGGCCCAGATCATCTGTGCAGCCGCCGGAGTGCCCCCCTGCCACTGACCTGCCAGGGCCCTTTGGTAGTGGCCGCTGGTAGAACCCCAGCTACTACCGGCCCTCCCCACTCTGTCCCACTGTCTGCTTGCCTATAGCCGCAACAAACCAAAACCTCAGCAAGTAGGACCACCCTGCCTGCTGGTCCTACTGCTGCTGAGACATTTCTCAGCTGCATCAAGTGCTGTGCGGCCGCCCAGTGGCTGCCTGTGCTGCTTCTGCCTCATGGGGTTCTTTACCTTCCAGGCCGTGCTGCTCTGGGCTGCCCTGCTGGGCTGCTCCTGTCTGGCACAGGGCAAGTTGGCCCAGATCTTCCGTGTGACCCCTGGAGTGCCCCCCACCAGCCTGCCAGGGCCCTTTGCCAGTGGCCACCAGTAACAGCGTGCCACCCACACCTCTGCCTTTGGGCTGGTGAGTGCTGCCAGCATGCATGCCTACTTGGTGCTGAAGGTAACAGGCTAAGGGCTGAACCTGGAGCTCTTCAGGCCTTGGTGGGTGCTGCACCTCTCATACTGGCTAGGCACTTTTGGCCTCTACAGGCTGCTCCTGCTGGATCACCTTCTGCCACCATGAGGTAAGGAGGCAAAGCAGGTGGCAGGGGGGTCCAGTTGCTTCTCTCCACCTGCTGGACACCTGCTGAAGCCATGCATGGTAAGGTTGCCATGCATCCCCCATCCAGATGCCCTTGCTTCCCCAAGCATTTTTTTTTTTACTAACCTGCCTTTCAGCTGCATTGAGTTTCTCCATTCGCTTCTCAGCCTTTGCCGCATGTTGTGGGACAAAAAAAAGAGAGAAAAGTTCAACCAAACTTTCTAACTGAAGTTAGACAGAAGGCGATCTGGCAGGAACAGCTGGTAGAGGCCAAAAGCATCCAGCTGGTATGAGAGATGCAATGCCCACCAGGGCCTGAAGAGCACCAGGTTCAGCCTTTAGCTGGTACCTGCAGCATCGAGTAGGTATGCTGGTGGAGGACAAAGAGCTCCATGAGGCCAGCAGCACAGGTAGCCACTTGGCGGCTCCACAGCACCGATGTAGCCGAGAAATGTCCTAGCAGCAGTAGGGCCAACAGGCAGGGCAGGCTATGCCAGCGCTTGCCAAGGGTTTGGTTCATTGTGGTCACAGGCAAGCTGGTGATGGGATGGAAAGGGCAGGGCCAGCGGTAGCCGGTTCCACCAACAGCCACTGGCAAAGGGCCCTCACAGGCCAGCAGCATGGGGTGTGTGCTCTGCCAGTCGCACGGAAGACCTAGGCCGACTCGCCCAGCACCAGGCTCGGCGCCCTTTCTGCCTCTGCCCACCATGGCCACACCAGTACTGTACCTGGTCCACCACCATGCACTTGCTGCCACGTTATTTCTCCACCCCATGCATAGGCCCCACCCACCCCTGCACACTCGCGGCCTACTGGTGCCGGTACCGGCAAAAAGTAAGCCCTCCCCGAAAGTAAAACCTTCTGCTTATTTCAGAGCCCAAAAGAAAGTAAGACAAGGTCTTACTTTTGGGGAAACACGGTATATTCCATTGCTTAAATCAGAGGTCCCCAACCTTTTGGGCACCAGGGACTGGTTCTGTGGAGAAAGGTTTTTCCACAGACCAAAGAATGCGTTGTTTTGTGTGCTGCCTGCATTTCATAATGGGGCTTTGTTTGTTTGTGTGGACCAGTTGCTGGCATGCTGTGGCCCGGTACCCATCCACAGACCGGGAGTAGGGGACCTCTGGTTTAAATTGATTTAAAATGCACATATTAAATGATTTTCTTTCCTTTTTTTTTTCTTTTGGACAGTTTCTTGTCAGGAAATTTAATACTTTTCACCTATTCATTTCTGAAGAAATGTCTAATATCATTAACAAATTGATCAATAAATATTTCATGTATGTATATATGAAGGAACCAAAAGTGCACATAAAAATAATAGTAATTGTTCTTTTGCCTATTTATTTAATGTAATATCTGTCTGAATACTGAGGGCTCTTAATGGTTTACAGTAAAACCTAATTAAAACCTAAGCTATTAAAATCAATTAAAGCAACATTTTTAAATCAATTATAATCAACAAGTAAAAACCTGTTTTAAAAGTTGTGTTTAGCGCCTTTCAGAAAAACAGGAAGTTCATTCCAAAGAATTGGAGTGCATACAAAGAAAATCCAGCCTAAACCATTTTAAGATGAATCATTAAGAACTGTTAGTGAACTTCCTTTCAGGAAAAGTAGAATGCATTATCTCAAGCTAGACCAAAGCAAAAAAAAATAATACCTTGTATTTGGAAACAAAATGGTCACCAGTATAATGTTTATAATGTTGTAATTTGCTCTTTTTGAATCCTTCCAGAATTCAACCAGCCTGATCAGTTTCAAGGTTTCAGGTTACATCCAAAGATAGCCCTGCATTCAAGTTTGTTGAAGTAATCAGCCCTGGAGTTTGCTAACAAGTACATAATTTAAAGGTATTTTTTATTAAGAGTGGATCTGGGTAAGGAAGGTCATTTATGAGAAAAATAATAATAGTTGATTTAGATATATACTAGCATTTTATCAGCAAAGACTAACCTGACATTCCAAATGTGTTCAAACACAGTAATTTTATGAATATAAGTACATTAAGTGTTGCAAAACAAATCCAGTTATTTGTTATTTTATTTTACCATTTTTATAGACTGTCATTCTCTTACAAGATCCCTTGCTGCTTTTCTGTTCAGCAGTAGAACCAACTATATTACCACAAAGGATTGAAACCAATATTCCACAGTGTCCACTAACAGCTACAGAATATTTTATATTTTTATCATTTATTCTCTTTGCCTTGAAGATATTGTGCATGGAAAATGTGGATATAAAGAACTTGAAATAGAAAAATAATGAAAAAAATGGAAACTTATATCAGGTTGATTGTTCGGGCAATCAACTTTAAAGGAAGCTTTAATATACTTTCCTATTTATACCGATTTTATATTAGTTATATTTTATTTAATATCAGACAGTGGGATTTTTGTAAAATAAAATACTGAATAGTGAGCTACTACCTTTGCCTAGATAATAAATTTTATAGCATTAGGATAAGAGATGACTTACACGAGTTGGTTTTTCCTTTCTGTAGAGATATTTCAAAGGTTGCATGAAATGAAGTTTCTTCTCTGATCCATATCTGTGGGTAAAAATGGGCAATTCAACTTGCTTCATGAAATGTAATCTCATGGAGCATAACAGTAAAATCCATTTAAATTAAAATCAAAGAAGACTGTTCCTATAATGTAGTTCCTATCTTTTGCTTTTATTGTCAGATAAATTCTGTTATGAACTAGAAGTTTTCTGGATTATTACAAGTCAGATCCGATACTTTGGATTAAAAAAAAACAACAGAAATAGCAAATGATTGCATATGTACAGTACTGTTTCTATTTTTTAATTAGTACACATCTGCCTGATTTTAGAGGAACATGTTCTAAATGTTTGACTAATATGGGAAAACAAGATAAGTACTTTATTCTGTGTTCACCATGTTTTTTGAAGAGAATTAATATTTATTATGGAATGGGCTGGCTTGGATTCACCTCCTTGGAGGAGCTAAAAAGATAAATTACAGTGAGCTATTATAAAGGCTTAATTTATTAAGCTTTCCCCCTAACAAATTGGAACACAGAGATAGGTACCAGATGACTATAAAACTGAGAGATGGCAAAGCATCCATGGCCTCGAGCTGCAACTTCTCCTTGTTCATACAAATGGGATAGGAGCTTTGCATGCTTCATATAAGGACTGCCTTGTTTGAGAGGAAAAAACTGACAGTTTGAGTTGTCGTTTCCAGTACAGGAAGCCTACCCCGGGATAGAGGAAGAAACAGGTACACTTTGATTGAAAATAGCCTCCAAACTCCAATGAAGATTATAAAACTAACATCGAAGAAATTGGTTGCTTTGTTTTTAAATCTTCAAGATTCCTATTTGTCAAAGTCTCTATCCTAATAGAGAAAGGCTAGGATGTACTGTATGTATTTCTCTCCATTCATAGACTATCCACCACCTGAGTTTCTTTATCAAGGTCTTGCTGGCAAGCTTTGTTAGTTTCAGTGTGGTTTGAAAGTGACTCTAAAGAATATTACCTTTCTTTTTATTGAGTCTGAGATTAATATCTCAGCTTTTTCAATCAATAGAAACCATAAGTTTCCATTCAGGATGTTTTGGGGTTTCCCTCCCCCCTCCTGAGCAATCAGCAAGAAAGTAATTATAAGGAACAACATATTTGAAAGCAGCATATTTGGAGAAAATGAAGATTTTATTGTGAGAAAAAGCCAGCTAAAATAGATGACTTCAGGACCTAGGAAGAAATTAAGTGTCCTTAGAAAGAAAGTATAGCTAGAAGCTTGTAGCATTGGGAAAAGCCGTGTTATCCTTCTTCATTCCAATTTTGAAACAGTGATTTTTATTCTATTTCAGCATTGGAAATACACACATATATGCACGTGCACAAAGGGATAAGAAAAGTAAATGCAATGCATTCCATTGCATTATTTTCCAAACAATCTATATCTTTATTTACTATAAATATATATTAAAAATTGTTACTAACTAGATAATTTATTCATAACCTTAAGACATTGGTCTGTTCTGAAATATTCAAGTAAGGGAAGTTTGCATAAGTAATTGACATCATTGTGCCATATAATATTTTCAAAATACCCATAATAATGTTTTATTCTTTTAGATATCAATGAAGTACAGTCATATAACGTTAAGATTTTTTTGCATAGTAAAACTGTTTTAAAATTTTCAGTTTTAAAATCTGCTTATTAATTTTGTTTTGCATTTTTATTTCATTACTGGCTCAAACAATGAATGTATAACTGCTCCAATTTGTAAGCATTGTTAATGCCCATGTTATAATTTTAGCATAAGAGATCCAAAAGATTTTAAACAAATTAGGTTTTTTCCCCTCTTTCAATATGTTTATATCAGTCTTAAACAGCAGCACAAATAGCTACCACAAACTTTTGTATAAAAATGAGAACAGTCAATTTCTTGAAGCCAGTAATCTTAGCAGTAAAAATTCTTATAGATATATCTATTGAAGACTAATTGAAGTTGAGGTTAGTCTCACAGTGAAGTTGAATGACTTCAAAACTGGATTGCTTCCCGATTGTAATCTCCAGATTTCAGTTAACAGCAATCTAAATGCTTTATGAAGGAATATATATTAAACACACTGAAGATTTCCTTTAGATTAGTCCAAATGAGATTAACAGGATTAGGTCTGCAAGTAACACTTTGATTCACTCTATATAAGTAAATTACTCAGGGTTGGGCTAACACTAGCTGGTTATTTCCATTGACCAAAGAAAAACAAAAATAAAACATAAATTCAGTTTTTTTTTCTTCTATCTTTCTGTGCTTCTATATTGTTATTAGCAATTTGATTTATAGAAAGCATTAAGAAAAACTGAGGAAATAAGAATCAGTTCTGAATAATGTCAACTGGTAAAGAGGCAGAAGAAATTAAAAATAACCAGGGTATCTTTTTGTTAAGTGTTTAATTAGGATTATCCTATTTGTATTCTATATATAATAGCTGTTTCACATATTCTATATAAGAGTTACTGTAAATATGTGTTATTTCAGCAGTTCCAAAATTATGAAAGCATATAATATTGCCATTATTCAAATTATAACAATCGTTTATCTTTTCTTTTACAGACAAAAATATAGTGGCAACTCTTGACATTGTTTTAAAGATTCCCTGACATATTATAACTTAATTATTGACTATACTCTTCGTAAACTTGTAGCTGCAAATGATTGACTAGTATACATTGTCAAAACTGCCCAACGGTTTCTTGTACTAGAGGTACTTCCAAATTTCTTTATAGGGATTATAGTGTGGTTTCTGGTAATCAATAGGTGACTCTCAATATACTGGTAACAGTCTCTTTGCTCATACAACCCAAAATTCCCTACCTCCTTTAATCTGAAAGTTTCATATAGCAGTGAGTGAACTTTTGTTGGACAATAGATATGATTTTCTCATGCTAACAGTCAATATTATGTTTTAATTTATAATAAAATTAATCTAACTGAGAAGTAGAAAGGAATATGATTATTTTTGGTTTTCCATAACTATTATTCTCCAGTATACTATAAAGAATTCAAAGAAATATTGAATTAGCTAGACCAAAGTGTCAGGTTTTAATCATTTTTCTACTTATCTAAAAGAAAAGAGCTTTTCTTCATAAAAGGCAACAAAAACACTATAATTCAGCAAAAGATTTATATTGAAAAGGTCTATGTTACAGACAATGAGACTATGTTTGGAGATCTTGTCGCGCCCCCCCCCCCCCATATTATCATTTCAGGCCTGAACAAACAGTATTCTGTGAAATGTCATCATTTTTGTTTCCAGGCTCTAGACATGTGTTTTGGATATATTTTTGTTTTTCATCTTAGCATCTAAATGGATGCCAGCGCAGATATATAGATAGATATACACATATATGCATACGCATCTACATATACACATACATTTGTTTCCAGATGTACTGAATGTACTGGAAAACTGTGAGTTCTAGTTCCGCTTTAGGCACAAAGCCAGCTTCATTTTCTCTCAGTCCTAGGAAGGAGACAATGGCAAAACTACTGAAAAGCCTTGCCAAGAAAACTTCAGGGACTTGTCCAGGAAGTCCCTTAAAATTGGACATGCTTGAATTGGAAGAAAAAGTGTTGATGATGTTTTTGCAAAACATAATGGAAAGGTCTGAATACTTCTTCTCATCAAAGTAGCAAATTCTATTATACGAAGTGGAGCCATTCTGTCAGATCAAGAACGCTAATCACTCTTTGGATCATACTGTAAGTTTATTATTAATAGTCTGCAAGCTCTTTACTAATGCAAGCAACATGTAATATGTCACTATCACGTAGTAACTGTAATCAACACTGCAATGCCTAGTAGGGAAAATATTTGTAGAGTATAAAATGATGCTTGTTTTGATGGTCTAGTCATGCAAAACACAATGACATGAAAATGAATTTTTATTAACAATAATGAACATTTGACTTAATTTTCAGCTTCCTTAAACATAAGAAGAAAAAACAGAACTATAAAGAAATATTTAAGTACAGAATTTAGAAATAGTATTTATGAAGGTCATGTCTCTGAAAAATAGGAAAGAAGTAAATATTTTTTCTACACTATTATAAAATGTTAAGCCCCATCAGGGTTTTCTTCTAGAGTGATAATGAAAGCAAAACCATTAGACTGCAAATTGATAATCCCAACTATCCTCTATTTCTGCTCTCTGTACATTATGTGACAATCTAAAAATAGTGAATTCACCTTAGATGATCTGATTCTGGATCTGGATTTCATATATAATAGTATAGCTTCTTTGCTGTGATTTGTTGTATTCATGTAATATTCTTCATGCAACTGGAACTAGTCTGCCAACAAAATAACCTTTCAGTTGACTATTTTTGTTCTCCAACACAGTGGAGATGCATTATGATTTCAGAAAAGCCACATTCACATCAGCCAAGACTAATATTCTAGCATTTAAAAAGGGTGAGATAATAATTTAAAATAAAAAAAATAATTTAATATGCTGCTTAATAAATGTATCTTATATAGAATATTTCTCCATTCAAGCAAAGTACTGATAGTAATAAGAACAGGCTTTTAAACAATTAGTCTCCATTGCTTCTTAATAGTGAGCAGACAGAGCTTTTCTTAATCTTACCTGAAATAAACATGAGACAAAGAGAGAATTCATAATATATTATTGAAAATGTCTAAAAGATCTACAAGTTGGAAGTATATATTTCAATAAAAGAAAATATAACAGATCATTCTTTTTTCTGAATATTCTAAAGAAGAAACCTGAAGATTTTGATGTGGATAAGGTAAAATAGGAATTTATCCAGATTCTCAAATTTCTTTCTAAATGGAAAGAAAAGGACCCAGCATTTCTAAACTCAGATATGGAAAGAAGTGGTACAATCTAGTCATAAAGTTTAGAAGGTTTGGCTAAATTCAAAGGCTGTCATTTTTTACTCTCCTGATAACTGCATAGGAGACAGGGGCTGGAATTAATTCTATTTATAATTATATTTTAAAATGAATAGAAGATAAAGTAAAACTAAGAGATTTTTCATTCTCTATATATTTGCATATATCTTGCAATGATAATCTAGTAAATATTCGTATTTTGGCTTTTATATGAAATTCACAAAGATTAAAATAACATGCAACACAATACAATCAATAAACAAATCTGGCCCTCAAACCTCAAAGTTAAAAATTCATTTCTGTTTCATGGAAAATGTCCAAGAGTGGTTTCTAGGTGGAATTAAATCTAGGCAAAATCTTTTTTCTAATCAAAGGAGTCAGTGTCTATAGAGTTTCTCAGTCACTCAGGTCATGCTTGTCCCAAAAGTGTTTTTCAAAAGGCAACTGGGCTTTCTTTGTTTTTTGTTTTTTTCCTTGAAGACATTTTGTTTCTCATCCAAGCTTCTTAGATTTTTTTTCCAAATAAAGTTATTAAGAACTGTGCATGTAAAAATAAAAATCAATACAAAGTACAAAAAATACAAACAGAAAAATATATAAAAATAGAGAACAGGGTATGAAAAAGGAAAGAGAGGAGAAAGAGAAAGGAAAGGAAAAAAGAAGCAACCTCTCCTCTTATCCCAGCAGATAGCAACAATTTTAATAGTTTATGACCATCTTTCTTCTCATTTCTTTGGTAAGTAAAACAAAATCAAAATGTTGCATTAATCAATCTCTGTTAGCAAAAGTCCAGTAATAGCACCCAGATATAATTATTTTCTTTTTTAGCCATGATCAAACAAGCCAATCTTACAAATTTTCCCTGATTTTTGTAAAAGTTTCTTTTGACTCCTTCAAAAAGAATCCCACAAGTAATTTGCTGTGCATCTGTGTTTCAATGTGAAACTCCTTTAGAATTTTAACAGATTTCTCTTATATCTGTAAGTAAAATTTATCCTTTTGTTTGTCACATCTGAAAATCTTAGCAAAGTTCTTTTGTATTTCCAGAAGAAAAAAAAAAATTCAAACCAGTTTCCTGATTTAATGTATGTTCATCTTATCATTCAGATCCATTTGAATTAAATTTAAGTCCCCTTTCAAATTAATTTCATAAATATCCACTGAAACCCATTCTTGTTTTACAACTTCATTAGAACAATTTTATCAAGTGTCTGATCCATTCTGTCCAAAGGCTTAGCTGAAAGATATTGCACTAAGGATTGCTGCTCCATTTTTAAAAATCCTCTGGCTCTGGTGTCCAGCCTTCAAGGTCTCCTTATCACAAAAAAAAAAAAAGAAAGAAAACAATTCCCATTTTCCCATGAGAAAGCATATTCTAAGCAGTTCAAAGCTATAATTCCAAAATCCATAGACTAAGCACTTGTGATGGAATGTGCACTTAGAGAAGGGGAGGGGAGACTCTCAGCAGAAGCAGCACCATCTACTCCTGAGGAGGGACTGTCTGGCTGTGAGACAGGATGATCTCAATGATCTCTGCTTTGTTCTAAACAAATGATGCCAACTTGGATCGAGCATCGAGGTTTGACTTTCCTCATCTTGTTGTTATCAAAAGCCAGTAAGATGCCCTGGCACTTACAGAAAGCGTCAATTAATTCTTAGATTTTGGTCTTTTGTTTTTCTGTAAAAGGTAATAATTAGATTATGTGCATATTTCAGTTTTTTTTTAATGTATTTTGTTTGTTGATGCTGCTATAAGTTGTTTTTTTGTGTTTCTTCAAAAAGGAATATTTTTTAATTTTCTTTTCTTTTTTTTCTTCATAGATGCATTTTAGCAAAGTACCTTGGGCCAGTTCCATCCATGGCACACACATTTCAGAAAGTTTTATTTTCAGGTTGTTCCTAAGAACTTTATTTTTTCCTTTTCCTTTATCAAACCATTGTTGCTCCACATCTTGGCTTTCTTTTTACTTGTAAAAAAATCTTTATTGATGTAATCCCAGCTAATGAGAAATACATATTATTATATGAATATTACAACCTCACATAACAATATAGTTAACATCTTATAGTTACAACCTCACATTGCCACATATAGTTAACATCTTCATTAGTGCATAATATGATGAGACAAATAATTTTTTCTTTTGCAATGCCACAGAGGCATATTCTTAGGTTTTTAAAATAATTGTTACAAAGTTAAAAGTTAAATAGAAACAGAAAATTAGAAAAAGAAAATGGCTTAGAAAGGAATAAAAGTAAAAGTTGAGAAAAGAAAAAAAAGAAGCAAAGAAAATAGGAAAACCCTGCTTTCTTTGGTATGTATATAAATATAGGAATACATCAAACACTTACTCTAAGGTTAACATTTGCCCTTATTTCAATAATCCCAAATAATACTAATCATCAAATCCCCCAAACAGTCTTTCATTTTTTTTCAGTTTCTTGCACAATGTCCGATAATGGTTTCCAAGTAAAAGTAAAATTTACCCAAGTTTTTAATTTTATCTCTTGCAATTCCACCAACTTCACAGTAGGCTTATTCTTGTGAAATGAATAAAAGCAGGCTTTTAAAACTTTTTTTTTCATGATTTGATAGGGCAAAATAAATATTGCTGAATGGCATCATCTCTTTTCCCCATCTATAATGTCAAGAAAATAATAATAATAATGCAAATGATGAAAGTTATGTTTTCAAAATATGCTTGATGATACGATTATCCATGAAATGTCACTTGCTTCCTCCAAGCCTCTATCCCACTTAGGAACATTACCCGTGTTGTGGATGAAAACAACTCGGAATGCCTCCTGCTCATTTGGCCTTTACCTTCTCATGAACTGCTTTATTAATAGTTATGATTGCTGAGGTGAGTCAAAATAACACAGACGATTGTTGCTTCTCCTTTCCTGACATTATCAAAGAGAAAACTGGATAGCAAAGAGCAATAATCTTTGAATGTGTGTTTTGGGTGGATTCATGTCTCCTTTTGCTAATAAAGCAATAACTTACTAGAGGACCTGAATAGATTCATATCTGAGTTGCATGGAAGTCCAAATATAGTATATGGGCAATCTGAGACATTTATTGCCCAGTCTGAAGGACAAAATAGCAAGCACCCTTTCTAGATAGTTAGCTTAATTTTCTGACTGCAAGAGCAGAGATGAAATTTTGTCTTTAGCAATTTGCAGGTAGCGGACTGATGTGGGAGGACAGCATATGCCATTTGAAATATAGTTCTATTTTAGCCTCCCTACAATTCATTTGCTTAACTCCTCCCAAAACAAAACGTCTGCTTGAGATGAAGCTCAGTTTTGGTTATAGCCTAACCAGCTCTTAAAGTGTTAAGTGTCAGTATCTAGCTGACATTGGGTGATCTTGAAACATTAATCAGGGTCGGACCTGATTATTTCTAAAATGAGAGATCCTCATGAAATCTTACAATTGCAGACTGGATTGGGAAGTTGAAAAACCATTCCAGAAGAAGACATGGAAGAACACTGAAAGTTCTCCCTTATATAATTTCACAAATAAATGTATTGAAATAAAATGTATTGCCATTTTGGATCCATCTTTTAAATTGTTAGAGAAACATTGTGATAATGAATTTTTCTTTAATAAATCAGCACTGTCTTTTTTCCTTGGTGATATAATTGCATGTCTTTGTGCTTTTGACCTAGAGCTAGGAAAATGTCTGCAGTGGAGGAAAAAAGATCTTGAATATACAGTTCCATTTACTATTATAACTTCCCTACAGCTTAGCTGAAGTTCTCCATCCTAGAATTGATGGATAACTATACACAATTGGAATTTTCTGCACCCCTTGTCATTCCATACTCTATTCCTTGTGTTGTGATTCACTGCTAAACTGAGGTGGCAAAATTATGCAGCTACAAGACATTCTAAGCAATGTAACTGGTTGATTTCTCTGACTTTGTTTTCCTTTTCCCTGCTCTACATCACACCCAATGGATATAATATTTTTGCCAAAGACAATTATAATGGTGAAAGCTTAAATAGTATGCTCCATTTTTCTCTTTGTTTTCTTGTATAAAATGGTTTGTCTTCTGCATATTTGTGCATAGTATGGGGTAGTTAAAGCTTTCTCCAAAAGGACAGAGGCCTCAACATTTTCTGTGCTGGCCTCTCTGCCTGCTATCCAGCAAGATTGAAACCCGAAAGGCTACCACAGTTCAGTTTATAGGCAAAACTCAGGCAGAAATTTTAGAGGAAAAGAGTCCTTTTTATCAGTAACCAGTACTTAACCAGTGAAGATGGCAACCATAAATATAGTGACATATGTAAGAAAGACATGGTGAGGTGGTATCCAGTGCAATAGGCACAGCATGGCAAAGTAAACAAAAAAGACCCCAGGAAGTGCGTCCCCAAAACACAGTTTAGATTAGAGTTCGCTGGCCTCTTTCTTGGCCAGTCTGTCTGACCTGAACCTTTAAAGCACACTTTTGCTTAGCCCTGGGTGGCTGAACTTTAAAGTCCGAAAGGCTGGCAGATAGGAAGTCCTGGGTATTTGCTGGAACTACCTCAGCAAGTCATTGTCTACAACATTGCTGGAGTCACTTCCTCTGGGGCTATTCTCCCTGACTCTGCTCCTTCCTCCACATCATCTGAAGACAAGCCCAGCAGGGTCATAATTGAGTACCCTCCTCCTCTCGATTGGTCATCTTCTCACATAGTTTTGCTCAAGAGTGTTATTTTTTTCTTTTACAAGTTCTTTGCTAAGGCCAGATACTCAAAAAGGGTTGATTGGATGGATAAACTGATATTTTCTCACATAAGATTTTGATAACTACTAGATCAGTGGTTCTCAACCTTTTTAATGCCACGACCTCAACTGGTCGTAAGTCGAGGACTACTCAACCGGTCATAAGTAAGGACTAAACTGGTCGTAAGTCGAAGACTTAAACTTAGGACCTAATGTTATTCTTTTCCCATGCTTTGCTTAATAAATCCTCTCAGCTTTTACCTCATCTCTGTGTCTACTGCTTTTAAAACTAAGAATTTCTATGAAAATTTTAGTGCTTTAAAGCCCAACTTTGTTTTTGCAACTCTCTTGGTATTGATTATATTCAGATTGGGCAATTTTTCTATAGCCCTTAATGAGATATTCCACAGTTTCATCTCTAATCTTACCCAGTTGATATTGGCTATCATTCCAGTTATGTTCAGGTTTGGCTTTGATTATGTTTTCTTGCATTGACTGTGCTTTTTCTGCCACAGTTTCTTTCACTTTGGTTTTTAAGAACTCCAGCTTTCAACAGTTCAGATCAAATCTTTATCATGGTCATAGACCATAATAATTCAAAGCATGTGTATATTGACCATGAAGAGGTTTAAATTTCTAGGCATTAATTTGATTTTGAATTGCTTCCTTTTTTCTTTTGAGTTTTGTAATGTTTAGTACTTTTTTTTTACAAATTTCTGTCAGTAGCAGCAGTTTCTTACTCGGTCTGATATAACCATTCAAGCCTTCTTTCTCTTTTTCAACTGTTTATCTTACTAGAAGTAATTACCACCTACCTTTACCTCTGGCAAAATAGAGCCTTTCAACATCTCATCTTGGGTAGGAGGCATCATTCATGGTCATCAATTTCTTTGTTTTCTTTTCAAGTGTGTCTAATTCACCATTGTGCCCAATCAATTATACTTGCAGTATATCCAAATATTTATGGCTGTAATTATATGCCTTATATTTCATTTTGTTTTCAAAAATTTTCTAGATTAATTTTATGGAACATTATTCTTTTTAACTTGTTCATATAAGAAGCTTTTATTAATACTAAATATTTATATTGCTACACTCATAGCAATTATCTGATGACATTTCTGGATTTATAAAGTTCATTGGGTATAATCCATCTTTTTTTTTAAAAAAAAAAACAATTGTGCTTCCTTTAATTGCAAAAATTGAATATTTCTCTGAATGGAATTTCATTCTTACATATAAATGGGCAGTTTTCAAGAGACATTCAAGTGCAAGTCTGATTTTTTTGAATAACTTTAGGCCACAATTATATAGCAAACAAATTATTTTTTTCTTTAAAAGTTGAAAGCCATTTGGTTGCATTTAAATTATTTCTAAGTGGGAACATCTTTTCAAATATAATGGGGGTTTTGTGCCTTTGGACGTTTTTTGGAAAATATATGCTTTTTTCACCAAATAAAATATATTAGGTTTGTCATAGTTGTTGTAAATTACTTAAATGTTGTGAGAAGACAAGTAATAGGCCTTTACTTCTCAAGATTAATGCCTTTTAATGTACTAGAAAGTTCTTCCAAATGTTATCAATTCTTTATTATTTGAGTTTGCAAAAACCCATTCAGCTGCATTACCAACCAGAAATTTAGGCTTGTGAAGTGTTGATCTAAAAGTCGTATAATTAATTATTTTAGAGGCATTCCAAAATTTTCTTTTTGACTTTTAATTTAAGTGATTCAATTATTGTAATGATATATTTCATTACCATTTCAAGTAAATGGTATTCCATCTAAGGGCCAGACAAAAGTGTTCTTTAATTGATCAACCTGAATATTTCATTATTTATTAATTTACTCTTTAACCCAGTGGTTCTCAACCTTTTTAATGCCGTGACCCCAACTGGTCGTAAGTCGAGGACTACCCAACCAGTTGTAAGTTGAGGACTACCCAACCGGTCGTAAGTTGAGGACTTTCCCTGCCCGGGAGCACGGCGTATGTGTGGTGCCACCCCCTGCACCAGCCAAGGCGTAGCTGGCAAGCGGCAGAGATGTCGCAGGCCAACCACCGGCTAGGCCACCAGCTGGCCCAGCCCAAGGGAGATAAGGCACCCGCCAGGCCCCACGCACGCCAGCAACCCTCCCTGCGCCTGCTGGCCTCCCACCTCTCACCCCTGGCCCACTTTTGCTTACATTTTTAGTAGTTGCTCAGCAGGGAGGGGTGGAAACTTTCAGACAGCTCATCTTTGCTGCAGACAACTTGCAGCACCGTTTGCAGAATGGGACTTTTGGCGGGCTCAGCAGGGCAGAGACAGCCTGGACAATTCCTATTTGGCTTTTGAAAGCCAATAGAATTAGACTCTATTCAAGAGAGTCTATTCTATTGACTTTCAAAAGCCAATAGAATAAAAGGGAGTAGCACAGCTAAGGAAAAGGGGGAAAAAATGGCGGACTGTGTTGTTTGGCGACCCCGTGAAATGGTCATTCGATCCCAAATGGGGTCCCGACCCACAGGTTGAGAACCACTGCTTTAACCAGTTCCAGGGAGAAAGAGATATTCATAGTTCAACTCAAACTCCAAGTGAAACCAAATGAAATGAAAGGTGAACATGCTGGATAAAACTTCTGTCCTTGCTCTAATCATCTTCCTCTCTGAAACATGACAGAAAGCATGGTAAAGCAGATGAGCAAAGATGCAATACTGTTTTGGAACTGCTCAGCACCACAGGTCTATAAAACATAATAATATCTACATAACATCCTACCCATAGAACTGAAGTGTAAGAACTATATCCAGATATTTGGAAGGAACAAGCAGAATGTCTTTCCTCTAGTCACATGCCAAATACATGTCCATATTATGCCGCTCAGAAATGGACAATAGCAACCAACTAGATCCCATGTTCTGATTGTGATGCCAACAGAATAGTTGGCAAAATAGGCAATATTCTGTATACCTTCCTATTTCCTCTGAATGCTATCAGCTTAAGATACAAAAAGCTATTTTAGGATACAGTTAACAATGAATTAGGCATTTCTTCATTTATGGGCCAAGGATAAGATTAAAGTAGCGTCACGGGGACTTGGCAGAGAAAAGATGTTTCCATATATATTTGTATCAGATGCAAATAGAGAAAGACAGAGACATAGAAAGAAAGAGAGAATATATTATTTCACTTAAATTTAGTCCAAAACTTCTGTAACATTCCCACCCTGAAGAGTGGAAAAATATATGTAATTGTACAATAGGATCAATACTGATATACTATTAAAAAGATATTCAGAAAAAACATAATCTTGTTGTATGCATTAAAGATGTCTTGAAGATAAAAAAGGTGTATTTTGCTTTGCTTACTCAGGACCTTTTCCACATCTGACAGTTTTAAATAGATGATAGCCCTACGGCCAGACTGGAAGATGATTTTCTTTGTTCTCTATTATCTAGTAATCTTTGGATGTGTGTGAATTCACTGACTGATTTAAAACTCTCTGAACCTTGTCCACACAATTTTAAATCAGTCAGTTTTAAATATATATTAGGGACAGATTAAACTAAGTTTCATTCACTCTCTCCTTTTTCTATCCTTAACTATTTCATCTAATTTATGCATTTGTTTGATATTTTTTAAAATAATTTTTTTATGAACATTCACATTGGTGATTATTTCCTCAGTCATATATATATCATTATAAACAGTTTTTTTCTTAACATGCACATTTCCTATTAGGAATTTTGCACACACATTATGATTTTTCTCTCTATATTAAGGCATGGTTATCCCTTAAAAGTCTCGTAGCACTGCCTCATTGTGGATGTTCTTGGGAGGGATGAATAAACAACCAAGAGTAGATATTCCCAGCAGGTCTGTCAAAGATTAAAGGTCATCCCAACTGCCCAGATAGAGCAAACCTGCACTATATTGAGCAACAAAGATATGGGAAGATGTTGGAGGGAGATGATAACATTTAATGACAATGGCAAAGGTATCAATTCATACTGTGTGGAGAAGGCAATGATAAAATAATCCTGTACTTTTATCAAGAAACCCCATAGATACTGAAATAATTGAAGTTAATGTGCTAGATAATGGGCCCCTTTGGTCAGATGGCATTCAACATGTTACTGAGGGAATAGCTAAGGATTTTTCATAATGTTGTTAATAAGGTTGCTGGATTTACACCTTTGGGATATCTAGTTGCTGATATTGCTATACAATGAAAAAAAAAAATCCAAACTGCAAAGACAGAATTACAATGGGAAAATGGAATGTAAAAAGTATGAATGCAGGAAATCTCAAGACAGTGAAAGACAAAGTGAAACAACTCCAGGTTGACCATCATAGGCATCAGTGAACTAAAATTTTCTGGGATTTTGATACTTTCAGTTAGAAGTTCACATTGTTTACTATTAAGGACATGGAAATAAAAAAGGAAAGCTATTTCTTTTATAGCCAGCAAGAATAAGACTTGGTTGCAATGCCAACAATGACCAAACAATATCAGATAGAGTTTGTGGATTGTCCAACTACTTTCCAATATGACAAACATCTAAGTTTATGCTCCAACCACCAATGCCAAAAGAGGAGTTGGGTTTTATGATCAAATTCAATTTGAAATTAACAGAACTTGCAAGTAATATATATTGCTTATGAATGGAGACTAGAATGCCAAACTTGAAAATATTAAAGAAAATGTAATTGGATTGTAAACTGAATGAAATTGAAGTATAAGCTTAGGAAAAAAGTGCTGTCGCTTTAAAGGTTAGTCTCGTTAGAGTACAGAGTAGGGTGATGTGTGTTCTTGTATGTCTTTTAATGTTAATCAGATTAATTATTTTTAATAATTTAGTTTCAATCAAATGTAATAGATTTTCCCTTAGTCTGGAGTGAAACATTATATTATAGTCAATTATATTAAGGTTTATATAACCTTAATAGCTTTATAGCTTAATTCTTTTAATAGTATAATTGGATATCAGTTTCTTCCACTCATATAAAAGTAGAATGAACAATGTAACAAATGATAAAACTGTCCATCTACTGTATTTATAAACCAGAGGTCCCCAACCTTTTGGGCACCAGGGGCCGGTTCCGTGGAGACAGGTTTTTCCGCGAACCGGAGAGTGTGTGGGTTTTGTGTGCTTTGCTTGTTTGTGCGGACCAGTTGCTGGCATGCCGTGGTCCGGTACTGGTCCACGGACCGGAGGTTGGGGACTCCTGTTATAAACAATATATTTCCATGCGCACTTATTTAAATAACCATTGTCAATCATGTTACCTATCAATATAAATTGGTCAAATTTTGCTGGGTGGGTTCATTAAGCCCTGTGAGATGGCAAATTCAGGAAACACTTGGATATCTTGAATGAGTTTTATTACTAATATGGTAAAGAGACAGAATCCTGAAGTCTTACAAAACAATTATCCAGATCATTTTATACATGTGTAATTAATGCAGAGTTATTTTCAGTCTTTCTCTTATGCTTTCCTTCTCCCCTGGATTAAATAATCTCTTATGTAACAGCCTTGCTTCTTCCCTTAACAGCCTTGCTGTCTTCTCTGTGTTCTTAGTTATTAGGCTTTCATCACAATGTGGCATTATTTCATTTATTTAGTTAAACGATAGCCAAAAGTATCTGTATGTTCTTGCTCTCATTGAACAACCATCAGTAGCTGCCTTGGCTTTTCATGCCTCAATTAATTTCAAGGAAAAAATCTCACAAGGAAATTCTTAATTTTTCTCAGTTTTTTTTTAGAATGGAAAATCCTAGATATTTCAAAGGAATGAAAATACATGTAACAGTGAAAAATAGTGTATTACTTTTATATGAATGATCAATTGCTTTGCAATGATATAGTGGTAAAGAAATACAAAGCACATCAGGAACAAGACATAACAATGATGTTGAGGGGAGCTTCCGGTGGGAGGCGACGGCGATGGCGGCTAGCTTTTAGCCGTCCAGCTGGGGAAGTGTCAGAGCCGCGGAGCGCAGCGCGCATCAGCTGGCCCGCGGCTCGGAAATCCCTTCCCGGGCAAAGGGAAGGGATAGAGAACGCAAGAGTAGAGGTAGAACCCCTGAACCCCCTCTGGATTTATTTCTAGAGGGGGTGAAAGGAGTGTTCCCTCGGAGCTCTTGCTGATCTCCGCCTCCCAGCTGTTTTTGCTTCCTTGGAAGCAAAAGAAACCGCCGCTTCTATCTCCGTGTTTACAGCATTTTGGTGAGTAATTTTTAAACGGACGGAGCAGTTTAAAGGACTTTTTCTTATATTTTAGGTGTTTATTTTTTTATCTTTTGATTTTTACTATTTTTCCTCCTTTTCTTTGTTATACTAGTGAAAGGACTTAAGATGGCGTTTTGAAAGTGTCAGAGTTTTTTTTTCCTTTCTCTTTTGTTTTACTTTCCCTTTTTAAGGATTGTTTTTTGCTTTTGCTTTTGCTTTTGGCTTAGAATTTTTTTTTTGAATTGTTTGCTCTTTTATTACTTATTCTTGGGATTTATTCTGGACTTTTAATGATTATAGTTTGTCTCTTTTTAAAAATTCTTTTTTTCTTTTTTTCCTCCTCCCTTTTTGGCTGGAGGGGAAAGGGAAGTGACAATTGTGCTTTTTAAAATGGCTTCAAAGAGGCAGCAGCCTTCCTCAGTACCCAAGGTTATTTCTTCTCCTATAACTTCCACTGCACAGCTACAACAACAATCTAAACATGCACCACCGGCTCAGCCACCACCCTCCCCTCCTCTACCTGGACTTTCAGTGCAAGAGGTTAGAGGCATAATGGGAGAGATTGTAGTTCAAATGAGAGAGGAAATGACTCAATTTGTTTCACAGATTAAATCAGAAATTAAATCTGATCTCAAAGAAGAGATAACGGGGATAAAGTCTAAATTGCAAGAAAATAATAATGAATTACGACAAGATATACTGGCAGCTGTTTCAGGTTTGGCTACTGTGGTGGTTAAGCTCGATGCAAGGCTTGAGGAAGTGGAAGACAAAGTTGACTCTTTAGATGACAAAATTCAAGACGTGGAAAGGAAGGTGGACTCCTCACAAGAAGATATTTTGATGTTTCAATACAGACAAATGGAGTATGCTCTGAGGATTAGAGGCCTCAAGGAAGATATGAATCAAGATTTGATGGAGGTGGTTCTTAGTGATCTGGCGCTGGCTTTGGATATGGATAAAGGAGAATTACAGAGAGAAGTAGAAAAAATTTATAGACTCAACTCCTGGATTGCTAAGCAGAAGAATTTGCCCAGAGATGTGGTGATTTACTTTACAAAGAAGTCCCTGCGGAATGAGATTATACAAGCTTTTTACAACAAAAGATTTCAGATTGCCGCCCAAGATGTCATCATTCTAAAGGAAATCCCATCTAAAATTTTAAGAAGTAGGAAAGACTTTGCTTTTTTAACCAATGAGCTTAAAGCTAGATCGATGCCATTCAGATGGGAAATTCCGATGGGTATCGTTTTGAGCCATGCTGGGACACGTTACAGATTGAACACAGTTGACAAAGCTAGAGATTTCTATACTTCGGTCCTGAGTGCAGGCTCAACTTCATCTGGTCGGAAATCTTTGAGTGCTAAGGAACCTGAGCAGCAATCTGAGGCACTAGATTTGGTTTCCGCAGGGATGATAGAAGTGGCAAAGCAACGCCAAACGGAGGCTAAAGAGCAGAGGATGACTCGTGCAGCTTATAAGCGTAAAGAGAAAGAGCAACGTAAAAAAGAGCCCAAAGAGAATTCTCCTGGAAGTGCATCACCGCCGGTGGGAGGAGCAAGACCCAAGAGTTATGCAACACACGCAGCTCTGTCAGAGTTTGATGGTGTCTTCTCCAGGCTGCGTGCCAAGGGAGATGGCAAAGTTTTTGACCTGGAATGTTAATGGATTGAATTCTCCTCAGAAACGGAAAAAAATCTTTTATTATTTGAAACAACATACCAATGATGTTATTTGTTTACAGGAAACTCATATTCTACTTAAAGATCAGAAATATTTAGTTAATGCTCGTTTGGGATCTCATTTTATATCTCCTGCACCTGGGAAGAAAGGGGGAGTTGTTATATATGTCAAACAAAACCTGCCAGCTTGTCTGGTAGAATCAGATCCCCAGGGGAGATATGTGATGATTGAACTTGGTATTTATGGTAAGAAAGTACTTATAGTTGGACTTTATGCTCCAAATCAACAACAGGAACAATTTTATAAACAGTTACACCAAAAAATAACTTTGCTTGATTATAGATCGGTGGTATTAATGGGTGATTGGAATGGTGTCTTAGATACACAAAGGGATAAGAAAGGTTCCTCTCCTTTTCTTAAACAAGCAAGGCTACCTAAAGCCTTTTTTGATATGAAAGAAGACTGGGAATTAAGGGACTATTGGCGGGAACGTAATCAAGAGGAGAGAGACTTTACTTTTTTTTCTGACAGACACCAATCTTTTTCAAGAATTGACTTTTTCTTGATTACCACGGATTTGTATAATAAAGTAAAGAATGTAAAGATTTTTCCTAGATCACTGACGGATCATAGTCCAGTTTGGATGGAGTTGATTCAAGAGAAAGAGGAAAGAAGATCCTGGAGAGTTAATGAAAATTTGTTTAGACAAGAGAAGAATGTTCAAAAACTAAAGGAGTGTTTAAAGGACTATTTTGCTTTGAATATGTATAAGGGGACTTCAATGTCAATGGTATGGGATGCAGGTAAAGCATTTATGCGCGGTGTTTTGATAAAAATGAATAATTTTTATAAGCGAAATCAGACTCAGAAACGTAGAGAACTTGAAGATGAAATTAAACTAAAAGAAAGGGCTTTGATTCTAAATCCTTCTGATGAAAGTACTAAAGAATCTGTAAAGTTATTAAGGTCACAATTTAATATGTTGATAGCAGATCAAGCTGCAACCAATTTATTATTTATGAAACAAAATACATTTTGTAATGCTAATAAGCCGGGGAGATGGTTGGCTTATCAATTAAGAAAGAAACAGAGACTGAGAATAATAGAGAAAATAAATTATAAGGGTAAACTAGTTTCTCAGAAGGAATTAATTAAAAAATCTTTTTTGGATTATTATCAAAACCTATACAAATCTACTAATGTACAACTGTTAGATATAAATAAATATTTAGCTGAGGCAAGTTTTCCTAAACTGACTGAGGATCAGAAATATGAAATTAATGGTTTAATTACTAAGGAGGAAATCGCCTCAGCAATTCAACAATTGAAATTAGGGAAAGCACCGGGTACGGATGGGTTAACAGCTGTTTATTATAAAGCTTTAATGGAGGAGATGATTCAACCATTAAATGATCTTTTTAATGGTATCTTACAGGGTTTAGAGATTCCTCCTTCATGGCGTAGTGCTTTTATATCATTGATTCCAAAGGAGGATCAAGATCTTACTTTACCAAAAAACTATAGGCCTATATCTCTTTTAAACGTGGATTATAAGATATTTGTAAAAATTTTGGTAAATAGGCTTATGAGGGTGGTGCATCATCTTGTGCATAAAGATCAATCAGGGTTTATAACAGGAAGGTATATGAAAAACAATGTTAGACAAATTATTAATTTATTAGAATACTTAGATAAGAACAACCAAGTTCCTGCAGGGCTCATATTTTTAGATGCTGAAAAAGCATTTGACCAACTGAATTGGCATTTTATGCTAAGAGTAATGGAAGAAATGAATTTTGGTGAAAACATATTACAAGCCCTTAAGGTAATATATCAAAAACAAACAGCACAACTTATTGTTAATGGAGGTTTGTCGGAGGTTTTCACAATAGAGAAAGGTACTAGACAGGGGTGTCCTTTATCGCCATTGTTGTTTGTTTTAACATTGGAAATATTATTGATTAAAATTCGAGAGTCTCAGGAAATTAAAGGAATATATGTTAATAAAAAAGAATATAAGTTGAGAGCTTTTGCGGATGACTTGGTTGTTACTTTGTCGCAACCTGATTATTCTGTAGTAAACTTATTACAGTTGATTCACCATTATGGTTTGGTCTCGGGTTTTAAGATTAATGTAAATAAGACTAAAATTTTACCTAAAAATTTGTCGAGTCAGGAGAAGCAGATTTTGGTTAACTCGACGGGTTTTGAGATTGTTAATAAGGTAAAATATTTGGGGGTGATGCTGTCTGTTTCTAATGCAAAACTATTTAAAAATAATTATGAAAGGTTGTGGGTCGGGGTACAGAAAGACTTGAAGAATTGGGAAAAGCTGCAATTATCCCTCATGGGAAGAATTGCAGTGATAAAAATGAATATTCTACCCAAGTTTCTTTTTTTGTTTCAAATGTTACCAATTTTGAAAAATGAGATTAATTTAAATGAGTGGCAGAAGGGTCTCAATAAATTTATTTGGGCAGGGAAAAAACCAAGGGTTAAGTTCAAAATTATGCAAGACTTCCGTGAGAGGGGCGGACTCAAGGTACCAAATTTGAAATTATATTATGATGCGGTGGTTTTAACATTAATTAGTGACTGGGTAAATTTGACAAATTCTGAGATACTTTATCTAGAGGGATGGGATTTACTTTATGGGTGGCATGCCTATTTAATATTTAATAAAAAAATAGATTGGGCTTTTAAATCTCATATTTTAAGAATTTCTTTACTTAGGATTTGGAGAAAATATTATAAAAGTGATTTTAAAGTACCATTATGGGCTATACCTTGGCATGCGATAGAAGGAATAAAAAGAGGGGTTAAAATGGATATGGTGTCTTATAGACAGTTACTTAAATGGGATGGACAAAACTGGCAATTAAAATCACGGGAAGAATTAGCACAAGAAAATTTTACTTATTCTTGGTTCCAATATAGGCAACTACTAGATAGATGGAAGATGGATTGTAAGGTGGGTTTTCTTAGAGAAGATGAAAATCTTATTAAGCAACTGAAGGATCAAAGACAAACCCACATTAAGAGAATTTATGGGGTTTTAGTTGAATTGGACTCAGAAACGGAACTAATTAAAGATTGTATGATTAGATGGGCGCAGAACTTTGGTGAGCCAGTTTCATTGGACACCTGGGAAACTATTTGGGTGAGAAATGTCAAATTTACTCAAGCACAGAATCTAAGGGAGAATTTTTATAAAATGTTTTATAGATGGCACCTTGATCCACAAAAAATGTCTTACATGTACCCTGACGTGCAACCTAAATGTTGGAGATGTGGTTATAAGGAGGCTTCCTATTATCATATTTGGTGGTCATGTAGAGAGATAAAAGCATTTTGGATCAAAATATGGTGGAATATCCAGAGAATTTTTAGAAGGAGGGTAAAATTTACTCCGCAATTATTTTTGTTAGGTATTGTTACAGATTGTGATACAAAGGAGGTTGTATTGATGTTAAACTTGATCACAGCCGCGAGGCTGTTAGTTGGACAATATTGGAAGAAGGAATCTTTGCCTACATTGCAGGAATGGTTTTTTAAAGTAGCTTATCTGGCAGAAATGGCAAAGATTTCGGCTTTCTTAAAGCAACAAACGCAAGAGAAGTTTTTTGCTATCTGGGACAAATGGATAAAATTTATACAATTTAGATTGGGTATACAAAAATATTATATAGCTTTTTCATAAGTTTTATTTTTATATATATTATAGATATCTTTTTTATATATATAAATATAAAGTTTTTAATTTAATTTTTATTTTTATTTATTTTTTTTTATTATTATTATTTCTTAAGCCTATATTCTGCTCTGGGAAGCTCAGGGGGGGGGGAAGGGAGGGTTTTTGAGAGGGGTGTGGGGTGGGGGGTTTTTTTTATATGTATTGTTTAATTTTTTTTTTCTTTTGTATATGTTGTTTTTTGTTCTGTATTGTTCTTGTTTTTTTTTGTAAAATTTATAAAACTTTTAATAAAAAAAAAAAAAAAAAAAAGACATAACAATGATGTTTACATTCTCGGCAGAATCACATCTTCACATGTCCCAGTTCCTGGAGGAAGATACAAGTGTTTAAGTGTTTTTCAAAAGGCTGGCAGTGTTGGGGCACGCAGAAGGCTGCTTTTGCATTGGGCAGGCATTGTGATAGAGAAGACACATCTTCTTGGTTCCATCAATACATGTCCATCAATAACAGGTGAAACTGTTTAATTGATAGGTCTCCAAACTTATGCAAATATTCCTCCAGTATTTGTAGTTTGGAGTGGATTTAGGGCCATAGCATAATAGGAACACAAAGATGATGATGGTGATGAGAATTGTGAAGGAGGAAAAGAAGAAGGAACATTTTATTTATGCTTTTTTCTAATCTTTCAATTAACAAACTATAAACATTCTAGCTCTCCAAAGAGGAAATTAAATCTATGTGTCACGATCAGAGCTGTCTTACTTTCAAAAGCTACAAGAATGAGAAAACATTTTTAAGATATTCTGAGGTGGGCAGAAAATGTCTTAAATAAAAAAAAATGTACACTTAAAGTTTTTCAGTTAAATATGGATGGAGGAAGATGAAGGGATACTCCTTTAGCATAAATGTTATTTATATGTCATTTAAAATGGTTCTTATATATTGTAACTGGTAGTTAACTGAGCTATCCTATTCTTCTCTTCTGCTTCTATTGGATGAACTCTAAGTCATATTATAACATTGCTCCAGTTGCATTGTTGGAGAATCAAATTCAGGGGTGGGTGTAATATATATGCATAAATATACAGACATGTATACATTTCTGAACCAGCATCATAATTGATTTAGGATTTTTCATAAAATCACCATGAGTCTCTTTAGTAGCACATCTAAGTATTTTACAGCAGCATATCTATGGTGGAATGAAATCTAACCAGCACAATGTTTCAGTAAAGAAGAGACAATATTTGGCATAAACTAACTTTATTCAACCCAATTCTCCAGATGAGAATCATCTATCCCAAGTAAAATTCTGGTTAAGATATTATAACTACGTGAGAAGAATAATGCTGGGAAATTTCTTAAAGAGATTTAGGCATGCCATATGCCTAAATGCCTCTTAGAAGCATGACAGTCAAAATAGTGTTCACCTAGATAAGACATGCGTATATGACTATGGCCTAATACTGTATATATAGTAGGTTCTCATTAGGGAAAGAATATCTTTTGAGCCTCTTGTTCCATCCACTATTTAGATATTGTCTCTTATCTGAACATTCTTGTGACAGCCTCTTTTCACTCAGTCTCCCATATATGCCATGATATCTGAGAGTAGGCACATATCTTTCTCATATATGCCATGATATATGGGGATAGGCAGATATCTGTCTTTTTCTATGCTTCCTTCCATCCATCCAAAGCCAAAACATCCATACAGTGGATCACTTGATATCATGTGATAGACAGTACTACTTTCTATGGAAATCATAAAGGTAGGGGAAAAAAAACTTCAAGTATGTTACAGAAAGTGCATCATTAAATGTCTTTAGATGTTCTAAGCAAATGAAATTTTAGGACAAAGTTCAATATTTTTGTTATTATTTTACTTAATAAATTGTATTTCAGAATTTGCTCTTAGATTCTGTTCTGTTCTGAAATTTCATCTTGATATAATATATAATATATTCTAATTATATTATATAATATAATACAGTATATTATCTTAAGAATCAAAAAGCAACTTTTTGATTAATTGCACAATAAGACAAATTAGACTACAGTTGTAATAGTTGTGTTGAACCACACTGACAAAAATAAGCAAAAGCAGAAGCTATTTCTCCATTGTCAATTTATGCTTTTGAAAATGATGTACACTATACTAAAAGCAGTTACTGTCTTTCTAAGTTGTTTTAGCTTGTTCAGAATTTTTCAATGTGCATTGGTCATACTTCACTTCCTTAGGCATATTGTTGTGCTCCTCACAGAGGGTTATAATAAGTATTAACTTTTAGCATTGGAAGAATCCTTCCTTCCTTCCTTCCTTCCTTCCTTCCTTCCTTCCTTCCTTCCTTCCTTCCTTCCTCCCTCCCTCCCTCCCTCTCTCTCTCTCTCTCTCTCTTTTTCTTTCTTTCTTTCTTTCTTTCTTTCTTTCTTTCTTTCTTTCTTTCTTTCTTCCTTCTGCCTGTCTTTCTGTCTTTCTTTTTCTTTCACCTTGCTTCCTCTACTCAAAGTCATGTAATCAATTTCTGTTAGTAGATATGAATTTAAAGAGGAGAATCCCTGCCAGGATATGAGCTAACAGTAAGGAGATAAATCTCTGCTTCTTTCCATCTCTTTGCTTGGGAACACTTGTCCCCAACTCCTTGCCTTGCATCCCATTCCTCCAAGAATACAGTATACTTTTTACCACTGCTCAGATCATTTTTATCTCCTTCAGACCTTCTATTCTGGTTGGTTTCACATTTTTTTCCTATCACTCCTCTAACCTCACATCAATCTGTCTCTCCCTTGGCTTAGTTACTTCCTGTTTATTTTGCCGCATCTTCAAAGGTCCTATTTCCATTGATTTCTTCCATTGATTCCCTTTGCACCACACTTTAGCTCTTCTAATTACTTGCAAACTCTAATTGCAATTGGGGGATTGCACAGAGGTATCTTAATGGCAGAGAGAGGAAACATCAAAATAGCAGTGAAAAAGAAGTTTGGAAATTTGTCAAGATCATGGCTTAATGAAACCATTGGGAGAGATCATGCAGAGATGTTAATAATAATACTAGTAGTAGTAGTAGTAGTAGTAGTAGTAGTAGTAGTAGTAGTGAAGTTGGAAGAGACCTTGGAGGTCATCTAGTCCAACCCCCTGCTCAGGCAGGAAACCCTATACCATTTTGGACAAGTGGCTATCGAGTCTCTTCTTAAAAACCTCCAGTGTTGGATCATTCACTGCTTCTGGAGGCAGGTTGTTCTACTGGTTAATTGTTTTAACTGTCAGGGAGTTTCTCCTTAGTTCTAGGTTGCTTCTTTCCTTGTTTAGTTTCCACCCGTTGCTTCTTGTCCTATTAACGTAGATATCCCCCAAATGAACATATTAGCCACCTATTCCTTTCCCCTTTCATCTAATCCACACAAAGCACTATTCTGGTTTGGTAAATGGACTTGAAGAGAACTAATAAAATGGCATTTAAGATAGACAAGGTCTACTCTAGGTAATTCAACTAGTCAGCTAGATAGTGTTTTGCTGGTTCTAGAGGACAAGCTTCTTATTCTTTGATCTAATAACTTTTAAAGCATTGCCAATATTTCCAAAGTAATCTCTATGGCTAATAGTAGTTTTATTTTACAACTATAGCTTAACACTGATGTTGACTCCCGCAAGTGGTGTTAGTGGGAAACATCCTACGGCAAGGTCAAAATGTGAGGAGAGCCAAACTGACACCAACATGACAAGAGGTTAAGTGTAGACATGTGAATTTCAACTTGATAACTTTAAAATGTGTGGATTTCAGTTTTCAAGAAACTATGGTGTACACTCTCTATTGCAAAAGGCAGGCAAAATGTAAAAATAAAAAGGCTTGAAGACTGGACACTTTAAATCAGTACCTTCCCCAGGCCTAGCAAGCTGCAGAATAAGACCACTTGCCAACTTCTAAGAATAACAATCAGATTCCCAAACAGTAAGTCACAAAATCTATGTATTGTGTCTCTATGGGAGTGTTCTGATGGACTTGCAATATTCTGTTGGCATCATTGCTTTGAATAGTGATTCAAATTTATAATAAATTTTATTCATGGTACACTAATTAATTTTAAAATGAAAAAGGCCTTAGAGACAGATTTTTCCATTGAAATTTTCAATAGGAATTTCTCTTTTAATAGGAAAGGAAATTTCAAAGGCCCCCATTACTTTGTTAAATTAATCAGCTAATTTTTTTCTTTAATCCCATCCAAGTAGTATTATCGAAGAAAGCAAGAGCTTTCAACAAGTTTGCCAGCTATTTTCTGTTTGTGGTTTTATCTGCTTTTGCTGAAATGAAAAAAAAAATCAGGAATCTGGAAGTGAGAAGAAAAGGAATCTGCTGGATTCAAAGACTTTTTAAAGCTATAAGATTAAGTAAAAGCATTGTGGAGATATACACAGTCTTGGGCAAAGCAAAGCATTTCCCAAAAGAACCAGCTGGAGGAAGTTCTTGGGGGGTAATATATGAATTTACAGAAAAGTTTCCTCTTCCTGTTTTCTTTATGTTTCCTTTAAAATCTGTAGAGTCCTGAAAGACATAGGAAGGAGTGATTTCTTAAAAGACAGCACGGTAGACTTTTCTATTTTATATACAGTATGTATTTTCATTGCTCAATAAACAGGTTGAGAACCACTGATGTACAGTAAACAGGTTTAATATTAAATCCAGCAGATATTCAGATGTAGGAAGTGGATTTCTTTAAGAGAGGAGATGGGAGTGATTTGTTTCCCAAACATTCTCCTATTCTTTAAACCCTGAAAAAAATGCCAAAAATGGACCTAAAATATTAAACTCTTTCCCTTTATTATCACATCACCAGATGGCTTGTTGGAAGGTCATGAGGAAGAATTGTGAGCCCTGAAGTCTTAAATTTTGCTTACCCTTATAATTGTTATTGTTGAACAGGGACTCTTGCTTTCATTGTCAAAACCAATCCAGGCAGGAAAAAAAGAATAAAGTAAATGAGAGCTGGGATTAGAATGGACCTTAATGCTTATTACAATCCACTGATGCATTTTTTTTTTGTACTGAGAGAGAGGGCAAAGAATTGTCAGCTGTACTTTTCAGCCATCTCCCAAATGTACCAGGAATAGTGTTTTAGCTGAACAAATAAACGATTAACAGGTAAATATATATTTCTATCAGAAAAGCTAATGCACTTAGACCTTCCAGTATTTAGACAAACTAGAAGAGGCAATTAGGAAAAAAGCTAAGAGGGCATTTTGGCCAAGGTCAGAGATATAAAAGGAGTTATGAGTGGCTTGCAAAATCCAATATACAATTAAAATCATTAAAAACATAATATAAAATACATCAGCTGTGACTAAAAACAACCATCACAACAAAAACATGACAGCCCTCCCAAATACATTAAATATAGGTATGGGAACAGAGCTAAGGTTTTTTTTATTGAAAAGTTTTATAAAAGTTACAATATACAACCCAAAACCCACCCACCCTAAACCTCCCCTCTCCCTCCCCCACTTCCCAGAGCTGAGTACAGAGTAACAAATTTAATAAGCATAATCTAACTAACATTAACCAACTATATAAATAACCAAGTCCATAATGCGCTTTAACTCCCCTTTAACATAACAATAAACAAATTAAAAATAAACATAATAATATAAACAAGTTAATATCCCAATTCTTGAACAATACAATATCCAAATTGTTAAACAATACTAATACTAAAAATAATAAGAAAACTAATAAAAATCCACTATAATAAACTATTAATAATAATAATAATAATACTCTAAAATTTACTCATAAAGTAAATGGAACTTTTTAGTCCCATATTTATTCTGAATATAATCTATCCATCTTCTCCAAACTGAAATGTATCTTACTTGTGAATGATCCTTCAAATAAGCAGAAATCTTAGCCATTTCTGCTAAATTTGACACTTTAAGCGTCCATTCTTCTATAGTAGGCAAACAATCCTTCTTCCAATATTGCCCTACCAATAACCTTGCAGCTGTTATCAGATTCAACATCAAATTAATTTCTTTAACATCACAATCTACAATTACACCCAATAAAAATAATTGTGAAGTAAACTTTAACTTTCTCTTCCTAAAAATCTTTTGAATGTTCCGCCAAATCTTAATCCAAAAAGCTCTTATATTTCTACAAGTCCACCAGATATGAAAATAAGTAGCATCCAAACACCACATCTCCAACATTTAGGCTGTAAATTAGGATACATACAAGACAACTTTTTAGGATCCAGATGCCATCTATAAAACATTTTATAAAAAATTTCTCTTAAATTTTGGGCCTGGGTAAAATTTACATTTCTAACCCAAATTACCTCCCATATAGCCAATGGAATCGGTTCCTGAATATTTTGGGCCCATTTTACCATACAATCTTTAACTAAATCCATTTCCGAATCCAATTCTATTAAGGCATTATACATTCTCTTCATATGTGCTCGATTTTGATCTTTAATCTGTTTTACCAAATTCTCATCCATTGAAGTAATACCAACCTTTTGATCTAACTTCCACCTAGCCAACAATTGATTATACTGAAACCAAGATTGTACAATATTTTCTTGCTTTAACTCAACTAACGGTTTTAATTACCAATCATTCCCTACCAATTTAAATAATTCCTTATAAGAAATCCTATCCAAATTCATACCCATAGATACCCCCTCTATCGCGTGTCCAGGAATCCCCCAGATTGGTATTTTGTAATTTAACTTATAATAATACTTCTTCGGGACATGCAATAAAGCACTTCTTAAAATATGAGATTTAAAAGCTTGGTCAACTTTTTTGTTATAAATTAGGAATGCATGCCACCCATATAATAAATCCCATCCTTCAAGATAAAGTATACCTTTATTTGTTAAATTAAGCCAATCACTAACCAGTGTTAAAACCACTGCATCATAGTATAATTTCAAATTAGGAGCCTTAAGTCCTCCTCTTTCCCATGTGTCTTGTAAGATCTTAAGTTTAATTCTTGGTTTTTTCCCCGCCCAAATAAATTTATTAATATCCTTCTGCCATTCATCCAAATTGGTATCTTTTTTCAAAATTGGTATCATTTGAAACAAGAAAACAATCATTCTAAATTACCTAAGGCTTTTTTTTTTATCTGAAAGAGGATTTGGAATTTAGAGACATTTGGCGAGAATGGAACATGGAGGACAGAGATTTTACTTTTTTTTGGATAGACATCAATCGTTCTCCAGAACTGATTTTTTTTTAATTACTACTGATTTTTTCTCCAGGTTAAAGAATGCTAAGATCTTTCCTAGAACATTGTTGGATCATAGTCCTGTATGGTTGGAGTTATTTGCTGAAGATGGGAATAGAAGATCTTGGAGACTGAATGAAAATTTATTTAGATTGAGAGGCTTTCGCAGAAATGTAGAGAACATTTGAAGGAATTTTTTGTTTTGAATATGCATAAAGGTACTTCGATTGCAATGGTTGGGATGCTAGCAAAGCTTATATGAGAGGATTTTTTTATTGAAAAGTTTTACAAAAATTACAAAATATACCCCAAATCCACCCACCCTACCCCCTACCCCCTACCCCGCTTCCCAGAGCTGAATACAGGGTAACAAATATAATAATCATAATCTAACTAACATTAACCAATTATGTAGATAAACAAACATAAAGCACTTTAACTCTCTTTTAACACAGGATAAACTATTTACAAATGAACTTTATCATATAATCAAATTAAAATCCCAATTTATAAACAATACAATATAATAAAGATTCCACTACACTAAACTATTAATAATAATAATAATAATAGCAATAATAATATTCAATAATTTATTCATAAAATAAATGGAACTTTTTAGTCCCATATTTATTCTGAATATAATCTATTCATCTTCTCCAAACCAAAATGTATCTTTCTTGTGAATAATCCTTCAAATAAGCAGAAATCTTAGCCATTTCTGCTAAATTTGACACTTTAAGCGTCCATTCTTCTATAGTAGGCAAACAATCCTTCTTCCAATATTGCCCTACCAACAGCCTCGCTGCTGTTATTAAATTCAACATCAAATTAATTTCCTTAACATCAAAATCTACAATAATAACCAACAAAAATAATTGAGGAGTAAACTTTATCTTTCTTTTAAAAATATTCTGGATAATCCACCAAATTTTAATCCAAAAAGCTTTTACATTTCTACAAGTCCACCAAATATGAAAATAAGTTGCATCCAAATTACCACATCTCCAACATTTGGGCTGCAAGTTAGGATACATACAAGACAATTTTTGGGGATCCAAATGCCACCTATAAAACATTTTATAAAAATTTTCTCTCAAATTTTGAGCTTGAGTAAATTTTACATTTCTAACCCAAATTGTCTCCCATGTAATCCAATAGAATCGGCTCTTGAATATTTTGTGCCCATTTTATCATACAATCTTTAACTAATTCCGTTTCAGAATCCAATTCTATTATTATAAATTCTCTTTATATGAGCTAGAGTTTGATCTTTAATCTGTTTTATCAAATTCACATCCTCTAAAGTAATGCCAACCTTTTGATCTAAACTCCACCTAACTAACAATTGATTATATTGAAACCAAGAGTGTACAATATTTTCTTGCTTCAACTCAGCTAAAGATTTTAATTGCCAATCCTTCCCTACCAAATCAACTAATTCCTTATAAGAAATCCTATCCAAATTCACTCCTCTAGTTACCCCCCTATCACGTGTCCAGGAATCACCCAAATTGGAATTTTATAATTTAATCTATAATAATACTTCTTCCAGACACGTAATAAAGCATTTCTTAAAATGTGAGATTTAAAAGCCTGATCTACTTTTTTATTATAAATTAGATATGTGTGCCATCCATATAATAAATCCCATCCTTCAAGAGAAAGAATATTTTTGTTTGTTAAGTTGAGCCAATCACTAATCAATGTTACAGCTGCCGCATCATAATACAATTTTAGATTAGGCACCTTGAGTCCTCCTCTTTCCTGTACATCTTGTATAATCTTAAACTTAACTCTTGGTTTTTTACCTGCCCAAATAAGCTTGTTAATCCCTTTCTGCCATTCCTCCAAGTTAGCATCTTTTTTCAAAATAGGTATCATTTGAAACAGAAATCTCTGTTTCGCAATCCATGAGTTAACCCTGAAGATTTTTTCTATCTCTTTCAACATTTCTTCATATTCACATCCCAAAATGGAGGCTAATTCTGCTGCAATTTCTTCTTTCAGATTCTCTTGCAAATTCTCCTTCAACCCTCTTATTCGCAAAGCATATTCCCTATCTCTATATTGTGACATAATAATTTCATTCTGTGCTGTATCAACATTATTTTCAACTTTTCCAATTCTGTCTTCTAATCTTTCAACACTTTCCACCACATCGTCCACATGCTCATCAAGTCGTTCTACATGAGCTGCTAGCCCCTGAAGAGCCAGGAATATATCTTCTCTCATCTCCCTATTTTTCTCCTCAAAAAGCTCTGCCATCTCACATCTAATCTGTTGTGCTGTTTTTTCCAAAGCATCCTGTAAATCTTTAAGTGTGAATGCTGGCGGTGGAGGAGCGGGTGGGGGAGATTTTGGCTTAGATTGCTGCACAGTCTGAATTACCAGAGAAGAAATTGAGCCTTTAGGAAGAGAAGAAATTCCAGGGCATTTCAAAGCCATTTTAAAACTTTGTTTAAAAAAGAATAAAAGGAGGGGATAGTTTTAAAAAAACCAAATCCCCCCCAAATGAGAAAAAAGAAGCTTACTCTTTAAATAAACAAAGTCTGTTACATTGTTTAAACTTTGTTGCCAGATGAAAGTGAAAGTTTTTCTTAGCAATGTCATTTCAGGCAAAGAAACGGCATTCCTCCACCATTTTTCCCCTTTCTCCTTTTGTTAAAGTAATAAGAGGAGAAGATACTTTAATTATTTTGAGTTAAAGTTCCAAACTCTCACAATCTTAATCCTCCTGGTCAGCTCCATCTGCTTATAATTACTCACATATCACTTTAAACAGCAGATGTGGAAGCAGCATCTGGCTTCGTTCCAAAGAACAAAGGCATCCTGGGATGCGGAGACAATCCAGACTCCGAGAGAGTTCTCCCCCTTCGTCCTCCCCCCAAAAATTAATGGAGAACTAGGGGAACTCGACCTTTATCTGGAAAAGCTCACCTTCTTCCCTTCTCCCAGGATAACAGGTTCAAGCTGTGGAACAGCTGATGAGCGCTGTCTCTGCCGGCTTTAACGCATTCCCAGGTCAGACAGCTAAAAAAAAGCCGCCATCGGCGCGGTGATCACCACCGGAAGTCCCATATGAGAGGGGTTTTGATTCATATGAATAATGGACATAGGTGTAAGCAGATGCAAAAATGTAAAGAGTTGGAAAAAGAGATTAAATTAAAGGAGAAGACCTTTATTTTGAATCCATCGGATAATAGATTAAAGGTTTCTATAAATATGTTGAAAGAGCAATTTAATATGTTAATGGATGATCAGATTGCAACTAATTTGCGTTGTGTGAAACATAACACGTTTTGTAATGCGAACAACCCTGGTAGGTGGTTGGCTTATCAACTACGGAAGAAACAGAAATTACATATTATATAGAAAATAGAATATAAAGGTAAAGAGGTATATCAACAAAAGTTGATTAAAAAGAGTTTTTTAGAGCTAAGTTTTAAGAACCTTCCAGAATACCAGAAGAGTGGATGCCATCCATTTCCATGGCAAGATGTTGTTCCAAGGGGCTTGGGCGGCAACAGAGAAGCAGTGCTTTCTTAGTTCCACAAGATACCGTGTTTCCCTGAAAATACAATCTAGCCATAAAATAAGACCTAGCTTATTTTGGGGGGTTCAGGCTAATATAAGCCCTACCCCAAAAAGTAAGCTCTACTTAACCCCACCCACTCCATCCCACCATAGTTTTTTGGGCAGGTCAGATCGCATGCCTCCCCCCGCCTTACCTGCTGTCAGTGCTACCACTGCGAGTTCAATTTTGTGGCTCGGCTAAATTGTTCAGCTGCAGTGGGCTGCAGTTCCCATCAGCTTCAGGAAACCTTAGTGCAGACTCCTTGCAGCTGAAGTAATCCAGCTTGCCCGGGGTCAGGTTGGCCATTGCAGGAGGCGTACCCTGTTTCCATCCTCCAGCTCTGCCACACATGTGGGACAAGCCTCCTGCAACAGCCAGCCTGACCCTGGGCAAGCCAGCCTGCTTCAGCTGTGAGAAGCCTGGTGGGAATTGTAAGCAATCTGGCTTGCCCAGGGTCAGGTTGGCCATCGCAGGATGCATGGCTCTCTAGGGAGAGGCTGCACGTTGCAGAAGGATGACTGCAAAGGGCATACCTGATCCTGCAGCTTCTGGAAGCTCCAAGCACTGCTTTTTGCACCACTCGGTTTCCCATCCCAACCACATCAGGCTGATCTGGTGGGCAAGATTGCCTCCCATCTTCCCTGCTGCTGCATTGGCACCTGATACTGCCCTCCTGAGAGGCAGTGCAACCATTGGACAGTGGCCACGTTTTGAATGGGGTAGACCATCCCCCCAAAGCACCTCCAAAAACAGTGAGGCAAATGCTGTTTACCAGATGCAGCGCCAAAAATGCAAAAAGGCACACATGGATCCCTGCAGCTCCTGATGGCTGCCGCCACCACATGCACAGAAACAAAATAAGTTTGTGGGGGGAAAGGTCAATCAATCAATTCCAATTTCTCATGAAAAAAAGATCTCGCAAAGTTAGAATTGATTGACCTTCCCCCCCTACAAACTTTTTTTGTTTCCCTGCACGTGGTGGTGGCAGATCATGAAGGAGAAATGGCATTGGGCTGGGAGTCAGGTATGGAAAGGAATGGGTGCTGACAGCAGGATGCCCGCCTGCTTCACCACCCTTGCTCCCCGAGCCTCTGGCACTCCACCTGCCTCCACAGTGCCTTCCTGCCACTGCCCAGCATGGCCACCCAGGGGCTGCAGGGGCTGGTCTAGCATGGGAAGGGCATGTGTGCCCCACCCACCCACTTCACTACTCTCCCTCCCCGAGCCTCCGGCACTCCACCTGCCACCTCAGCACCCTTTCTGCCTCCCAGCATAGCCGCCCCAGGGCTTCACTTCCCATACCCCACCCACCGACTTGCCCCAGTACCATACCTGAGCCACCACCATGGTCTTGCTGCCACGTTGCTTCTCAACTCCATGTACAGGCCCCACCCCACCCCCAAATGTGGGCGGCCTACCAGTACCGGCAAAATGTAAGCCCTCCCCAAAAGTAAACCCTAGTGCTCACTTCAGAGACCAAAAAAAAATATAAGACCAGGTCTTACTTTCAGGGAAACACGGGTAACAATGTTTGATTGAAAGGTCCTGGAGTGCACCCACTCTTTCTGTATGTACCTAAGAAGGTTGGAAAGAGGAGGAATTGTTGGAGTTAAGACTTTATAGGTGGTGACTAACAACTTGAATTACAATGGAAGCCAACTGGCAATCAATGCAGTTTACATAGCAGCAGTGACACAAGGCCACTTGCACCACTACACTGGACCACTGTAGCTTGCTAATGTTGTTCAAGGGCAGTCCCATGCAAAGCACATTGCTAAAGTATAAAATGATGCATCCCAACAGTATAATAATTATGCAGACCTGCTCAGTATAAAAGTTTGAGCCAAAGTGTGCAGTTGGAAGTGGGGTGAGGTTGAAGTGGATCCATGTGAAAATGTAGCAGCTGACATATTTTGCATGAGATGCAAAAAAAGCTTCTTCGAGTCTTTGGTGTATGCACTGAATGCCAACTACCATTATTGCATATGTACAAAACATGGCAGCTGGCATTAGTTCCTCTACAAAATAAGCCTTCTTTGTGTAGCATACTTAGGATTGGGAAAAGTTTCAGGGATGCAAAGATGCTACTTAGTAGGAAGGGAGTAAACTGAAAATGGAGATCAAGAAGCAGAAGAAAAACGAATACTTCCATGGTATATTTGAGTTGCCTGACTAATTCTTTGGCTACTGGAAGCTAATTGTTTCTCCAGTAATTCCTCTAATACTAAAGTGCATAACACTGTCTGGGCTGAGGGCCAGAATTGTGAGGCCAGCTTAAAGTGAATGAAGCCAGAACAAAGTAAAATTTGATTTAATTTTAATTTAATTGAAATATACTTTAATTAACTAAATCCAATTAGTCTTATTATTTCACACTTATTCAATCATTTCCCCCCTTTTGCTTTTGGGAGCTACATGTGACTTGGATCTACAGATTTTGTAGCCTTGATGGAGTAGATAACAATGAAAATCCAGCAAACCATACCTGAACACATCTTTTGAGACAAAACAAGGTTCATCTCATCCAACAACCTATTTTCCACAATACCAGATAAAAATCTCTGTAAAGACCAGAAGCAGGAATCTATGAGACACAGGCCATCTTCATTAGCTTGTCTCTTAGATCTTATATCCAAAGTTTAATAATCACAACTAATTATTATTGATATTCCTATCCTCCCTTTTGAAGCCACATAATTCTCTTTAAAGCTGTCTAAGGTAAGGTCTATTAACATATCTAATGGCAATAAGCTCTGTAAGTGAATTATGCACTATAAGAAAATGTACTATCCAATCTGAATTAATAATTAATTAATTAAAACCAAACAACCCTCCCAATCTAGAATCTGGATTCTTATGTTTGTTATGTTTGTTAATATATTTATAGTATCATGTTCATATTGGAATTTATTTTGATCTTGATTGCCTTAGTTCAAAAGAGGCTTTCTGGAGGACATAGCAATTATTTCTGGTTTATTTATCAAATAATTAAAAGATGTTTTTAGTAAGGTACCAATTGTGATCTTTTCACCTTGTCAAATTGGATCCACTAATATTTTGCACAGCATTTTGAAATATTTGTTTCTTAAGGTCTGCTTCAAATGTTGTCACATCAAAGTAGTAGCATAAAAAACAAACAACATTTTTCTTTTCAAACACATAAGTAGCTTGAGGGGAATAAGCAGTTATAACTATGTTATAGTGCTTGTTTCTACAGGAGGTAAATAATTATAATCTCTTTTTAAAACAATTGATTGCAACAAGATAAGCAGATAGTACTCTGTGCTGCAATGACTCCTTAATATTTGATTTAATGTATGCAATGTTAAATCATAGATATATTTTGGCTTTAACATTTATTAAATAGGAATGCCAAAATATTGCTAGTTACTTTAAGATACATATTCATAGGAAGAAAAGGTAAAGTTTTCCTCTAACCAGTTATTTCTGACTCTAGGGGGCGGTGCTCATCTCCATTTCTTAGTCAGGGAACCAGTGTTGTTCAAAGACATTTCTATGGTCACGTGGTCTGCGTGACTGTATGCCAAGGTGCACAGAAACCTTCCCACTGAAGGCACCTATTAATCTAGTCACATTTGCATGCTTTTGAACTGCTAAGTGGGCAGGAACTGGGGCAAGTAACAGGAGCTCACCCCCTCATGTGGCACTTGAGTTTCAATGCCTGGGCTGTCAGCTTTCCCTACAACTTCTGGAGGCAAACCATTCCAATGACTGATTGTTTTCACAGTCAGAACATCTCCTTAGTTCTAGGCTGGATCTCTCTTTAGTGATTTTCCACCTATTACTTCTTGTCTTGCCCTCAGGTGCTTTGGAGAACAGGTCAACTCCTCTGTGACAGCCCCTCGAATACCAGAAGATTCCCCAATTCTTCTCTTCATTAGACTAGACATACCTAGTTTCCTCAACCCTTGATTGTATGGTTTAGCCTCCAGTCCCCTAATCATCTTTGTTGCTCTTCTCTGCACTTTTTTAGGATCTCAGCATCTTTTTTATATCATGGTAACCAGAACTTGATACAGGATTCTAAGGTCTCATTTTTTATTTCTAACTACATTCTTACTCTTTTACTTTCAACTTTGAATTACACATAGAATAAAACTGTACAGCGTGGCTTATTACTTTTATCATTCTATTTTTTCTGTGTTTGCTCAGATTTTTAATTTATATCATGCATTTACAGGTAACACTGTGCAATCAGCAATTAAATGATTTAAAAAAAAACACAAAGTAAGGAAAAAGTACATTATCTATAGAACTGCAAGCAAACAATGAAAGCAATTAACATTCATATAATCATGAGTCAGTTTGGGGGACAAAGGCTGTCTAAATAAAAGTGAATGTGTTATTGCCAAGCAAAGGCCATCAGAAAGATCATTTTCACTTCAGTATACAAGAGCTGGAGAAAACTAAAGAAACTCATTTTAAAAACATCCTGTTGTCTGTATTTCCATTGCTATCTGGTAGTTCCACTATAAAGTCCATAGAGATCTCTTTCCAAGGCGCTGAGGGGGTTGCTACCGGTTGCAGCATCCCAGGTGACTTACCTTGCAATCTTTTTGCTGAAACACAGATTGGGCAGGTAGCCACATAGCTTTCAATATCCTTCTTTATTGATGGCCACCAAAACTGCCTATTAATTAGGTGTAGTGTTTTCACAAACCCAAAATGTCCTACAGATTTTGAATCATGACATAGTTGCATGAATGCAAGTCTCTGGCTTTTAGGTATGTGTCGTGATTCCGTGCCAGCCTGTGTCCCCAACAGCTGAGTCTGGGGAATCTGAGGAGGAGGTGGAGGAGGCATTTGAAGAGCCATCAGGGTCAGAGGAAGGCTCTGATGAATTACAAGACTCACGGTTTGATGAAGAACCTGGGTCCTCCAGTCATGTTCCTGATGAAGCTCAGCTGTGTGGGGAGAATGAGTCAGACTTGGAGGACTCACACCTGATTGACATGATGATTGATGCTCGTAGACACCGGCAATTAGCGAGAGCCAATCAGCAGCAGTCAATACGACAACTCCAAGGGAAGAGGAGAAGGCACTGAGAGGCAATGCCTTGGGATTGCTGTATAAAAAGGGAAGGTGTGGGCAGTGCTGGTTGCTGAAGGCAACCGTTGCAAAGTACTTCATGGGATCATGTTCTGTTAGTATTGCCAGTGACTACTTTCCTGTTTGCATCGTGTTTCGTGTGGACAATTTTCTCCATTTGGATTGTGTTTTGCTGCTTTTGTTTCTGGACTATTTGGCAGGTTGGTTACCCATGTTAAAAGGGGTTTGTTTTGTTTTGAGTCTCTAGCCTATTTTCTCAACAGGGGTTTGGTCCTTGTGCCTTTAACAAGGATGGCTATAGGCTGGGATAGAACAGTTTGCCTTCAGCCTAACCCCCTACTATTATGGAGCAGCTATGTGCTGAGAATGCCCAGCTCTCCCAGCAGCTGGCTTTGTTATCTGCCCAAGTTGCTCAGTTATCTGCCCATGTTTCTGCTCCTCCATCATCACTTAGGAGAAAATGCCAAGTTGCGAGGCCGGACAAATTTGATAGCAATCCGGACATGTTTCCTGTTTTCATGGGACAATGCCACCTGCATATCAGTGTGAGAGTGCCTGATTTCCCTACTGACCGGGATGAAGTGGGGTTTATGATAAGCCTGCTCTCTGGTGCTGCAACTCATTGGGGCACGCCCCTGCTAGCCCAACCTAGTCCATTGATGGACAATTTTGTGGGGTTTTGTGATTACATGCAGATGATGTATGAGGACCCCATAAAGACCCAGACAGATACCCGGCGTTTGAAAGCTCTGAGGAAGGGCCAATGCCCCCTGCAGGGCTATATCAGTGAATTTCAGCTGCTTAGCCAGGATTCAGCCTGGAATGAGGCTGCATTCATTGACGCTTTCCAGGATGGATTGTCGGAGGAGATGTTGGTTGAGTTGGCCTATGTTGACGTTCCCCTTGTCCTTAATGGGCTCATTCATCTCTTTCTGCAGATAGATGCTCAGCTGCAGCAGCGAAGGAATCACCGTGCCACCCCAGAGACCCATACTGCTCCCGTTGTGCATGAGACCCGGTCCAGAGGGAGGAGCCAATGGAGTTAGGTGCTGCCAGACCTCATCTATCGGTGGCAGAGATGAACAGGCAACATTCGGGGGGGGGTTGTGTTTTTACTGTGGGGACCCTGGGCATTTGGCCGCTTTCTGCCCCAAGAAGCAATGAAGGGCATCTGTGACTGAGCCTGTCCTGAGATTGCCATCTGCTTCCCTGTTGGGAAATGGCCCACACTTGACCTGAAAGGCAATTTGGGTTGGGCATCCTGCAACACTGAGCGACACCCTTCAGATGCTGCCCATGGACTCCCAAGGCATCTGATATTGGAGGCGCACCTGATTCTCTCTAGGTTGCCCAAGGGGATTCCCGTCCATGCGTTGATTGACTCTGGGGCCACTACAAACTTTATGGATGCAGCATTTGTGGCTAAATGGACAATTCTCCAATGCCCGGTGGATCCGCCAATGTTAGTGGAGACCATTGATGGTCGAGTGCTCCTGTCTGGGCCAATTAAGGCCACCACATAACTGCTAGGTATGGACATCAGTTCACATGAGGAGGCCCTCCAGTTCTATATCACATCAGATCTGCATTTCCCCGTGATCCTAGGACTGGCGTGGCTCTGGGCACATGACCCACAGATTTATTGGTCACAGAATTTGGTCACCTTTCCAAGCTTACAGTGCGTGGACCACACCCGCCACATCTGTGCTGGTCAGGTAGAGGGGCCCATAGGGGTCTCCTTACTCTCTGAATTGGTGGATTATGCTGATGTTTTCAGTGAGACTGAGGCGGATCAATTCTCCCCGCACAGCTCCTATGAGTGCCCTATTGACTTAGTCCCTGACACGCCTCTCCCAGTGGGGCATTTGTATTCCATGTCGGACCCCATGTTGGCTGCATTGCGGGACTTTTTGGACAAGAATTTGGCTCGGGGTTTTATTCGGCCCTCATCCTCGCCAGTGTCTGCACCCATGCTGTTTGTCAAGAAGGAGTCCAGTGAATTGCGGCTTTGCTATGATTACAGGAAATTAAATGCCATCACGATATGAAACCGATACCCGCTGCCCCTCATCCCCGAACTCTTGGACCGGCTCTGGGAGGCAAAGATCTTCATGAAACTGGACTTGCGTGGAGCTTATAACCTTGTAAGAGTTCGGTCGGGTGATGAGTGGAAGACAGTGTTTGGTACTCGGTACGGGCACTTTGAGTACACTGTGATGCCATTTGGCTTGACCAACGCCCCCGCCGTGTTTCAGCATTTTATGAATGACATTTTCCGGGACTTGTTAGATCAGTTTGTCGTGATTTACTTGGATGACCCCATCATGAGAAGTGCACCATCAGCATCTCCATCAAGTCCTGCAGAGGCTCCAAGAACATCGGCTGTATGCCAAACTGGAGAAGTGCCAGTTCTACCAGATTACTATCGAGTTCCTGGGTCACCGCATTTCTCCTGAGGGCATTGCCATGGAGCTGAGTAAGGTTGAGTCTCTGCAGAGTTGGCAAACCCCACGTCATGTGAAGGATGTCCAGCGACTTCTTGGGTTCGCCAACTATTATCGGACTTTCATCCTCGGTTTTGCTACCATGACAGCCCCCCTTACTCGGCTCCTGCAGAAAAAGACTCTGTTTCAATGGGACGCTGCAGAACAACAGGCTTTCCAGGCTTTGAAGGAAGTCTTCATGAAGGAGCCCATCCTGAAGCATCCTAACCCGCAACGGCTGTTTGTTGTGGAGGCGGATGCCTCCGACATTGCCATTGGGGCGGTGTTACTCTAAGCGACGATGCCCAGCAGTGCCCTCTTCCCTTGCACATACTATTCACTATTGAATCTGGTGGAGCACAACTATACCATCTGGGAGAAGGCGCTACTGGCCATTAAAGTGGCGTTCGAGGCCTGGAGGCATCATCTGGAAGGGGCGTGACATCAAATCGAGGTTTGGACGGACCATAAGAATTTAGAAAGCCTGCAGACTGCTCGGAAATTGAACCAACGCCAGATCTGGTGGTTTCTCTTCTTTGCGAGGTTCAATTTCCGTGTGATGTACATACCCAGCGGTCACAACCAAAGAGCGGATGCTCTGTCCAGGAAGCCTGAATATTCCCAAGCAGAAGACAAGCTTCTGCCCTGGACAGTGCTCCCTATCGAGTCTTTTGCTGCAGTGCGGGAGCTGATAGATGTATGGGCTCGGATTCAGGAGACCCAGCAGCAGGATGGGTGGGTGGCTTAGCAAAAGGAGGAGGTTGGGTCCAATTCCCCATGGACAGTCATGGATGGACTCCTCCACTATTATGATTGGCTCTATGTTCTGGGAAGGCCACTCAGTCAGCGACAGGGGCCCCACCTGGACTACTGCAGCCCTTGCTGACACCCAAAAGACCCTGAGGGGCTGTGTCCATGGACTTCCTGACGGACTTACCCTATCTTCTGGATTCACGACGGTGTTCATGGTGGTGGACATGCTGACCAAGATGGCGCATTTCATCCCATGCCGTGGCTTGCTGTCTGCCTGTGCCACTGGTCGCATGTTCATCCAGCAGGTGTTCCGGCTGCATGGCCTTCCTGATAGGGTCATGTCCGATACAGGGGTCCAGTTCACAGCCCGTTTCTGGCCGGTGTTGGATGTCAAGATCTGCCTCTCATCCGCACATCATCCCCAAACTGACAGAGGGACCAAGAAGATCATCAGGATCCTCAAGCAATATTTGCGCTGCTATGCAGGCATCTCCCACTGCTATGGACCCATCTAATTGACCAAATGAGAATGGTTTCTTCAGCCTCCTCATCAGAATTCCTAAATTCCCCACTAACACTGGGCTTATAAGGCAGTGGGTGCAATCAGGGTCAATTAATACCCTGACTTCTACAGTTTCGGGCATGTCAGGGGGTAAAAATTTTAATGTCCTGGTGAGGGATGCAAGGGGTCCACTTATAGCAGGGGTTCATCCTCGGAGTTGTCATCGATGAGTGGGACATTCCTCCAGTGTGGGCCAGAGTTCCCTTTCCTCGTGGAGCTGAGGCAGGGAACTTGACAGCCTCCATACCTTTCATGGCCATCTCCTTAGGCTTCGCTCTTGGTTTTCCGGGCTTTCCAGCTGAGGTCCAGTCAGATTTTCCAGTCGGGGTATGAGAGAGGCATTCAGTGGTGTGTTACCCTTCTTTTCTACAGTTGAAACACTCATTGGTTCTTTTGATGGATGATGACTGCTTTGCTGTCTCGTGGGTCGGCTCCAATGGCGACTTCCCCCACGACCTCCCTCCTCTGTGTTGCCTCTTGGCCAGGTAGATCTCAGCTTCCTCAGCCAGGATGTACCAGTCTTGCAGCTAACGAGGATCTCCCTGAGGGAGGCAGGCATCATAAAGGTCGTAGTTCAATCCATCTTTGAAATGGCTGAGCAGGATGTTCTCTTGCCAATTCAGTTTGCTAGCCAGGGTTCGGAATTCCTGGATGTATTCTGCTACTGGCCATTTGCCCTATCTTTATGTGCTCCTGGGCTTTCCAGCTGGCCAAGGGGTCTTCGAAACGGTACCTGAGGGAGACCATAAATTGATTGAAATTCAGCTGCTCTGAGGCATCAGAGTCATGGAGGTCTATGACCCAGTCTGTTGTGATGCCATCCAGGGTGGCTTGTATGATGCAAATTCTGGCTCGGTCGGTTGGGATGTCCCGGCCGTACTCCTCCATATAGTTTAGCACCTGGGTTAAGAAGAATCCCAGGCACCGTGGCTCCCCACAGAACTTCACATCTAATGGTGGGAACATCTGGATGGATCGGTGCAGTTTTTTTCCACTTGTGTCATCTCCCTTCTCTGTCTGCAGTTTCCACGCAACAGGGGGTGGCTGCAGCAGTGGCAACTGCAGCGGTTTCATTGGTTCCTTCAGATGGATCCAGAACCTTGGTTTCAGGTTCCCCCTCGTTGGCTCTCCTGCCGGATCCCAGGCAAATGGTACCTCGGTAGGGTTCAGCTTTCTCCTCCTTCATGGAATTGAGGGCAATTGGCTGGAGTGCCCCGGGTGATCCTCTTCATCCTCGCTGAGATGGAGAGATCTTTCCATCTCCTCCTTCCAACCCGGCTGATGACTGCCCTGTCTGAGCATCACCTTCCTGCCCTTTTTCTCCAGTCTTCCCTCCTCCCAATGCCCATCGACCACCTGGGTTTGTGGTGGTGTTCTGTCACCACCTCCTCTTCTGAAGAGCTCAAGGATCAGAGGTGGAGTATTTGCAGGGGTCTGCTTGGCGGGAGGCTCCCCCCCATAGCAGGTTCCTTTCTCTCTATTCCATTATCTGACATGATTTGCCAAGTCCCCTGGTAAGGCTTTCCTTCTGGGCTGACTGTTACTACAGATCCTGTCTAATGTCAGGGCCCACTTCAAAACCTCATCCTAAGAAAGCAGGACTCGTGGAAGCAGTTTCTTCCCAAAAGGAACTTTTATTAGGAGAAGCTGATAGCAGGCATAATAGACAGGATCTGAGGGTTTCCTGCTCAGAACAATAGTTAAAAGTGTCCCAAGCAAACCCCACCCCAATAGTTCATCCGGTCAGTTCAAATGGGCCAACCCCCAGGTGTTCAGTCCATTGTGGGAAATGACTGATAATGCCAAAATGTTTCAGGCTTGCAGCGATGTTTTGTTGGATTTTTGCACCTTCCCTTCCAAATGAGGAGATAAGCCAGTTGCCCAGAGGTGCATTCTTCAAGGGGGAAGACAGTTCAAAGAGCATGTATGCGGAGACAGAAAAAGTGTTACATTGTAGTGATAGAGGAAAAACAAAGAAGCAGCCCATAGCATTTTCCCCCTCCCCTCCAGGAGCATGGCAGAACCCAGGAGAATAGAAAGAATAAAGTGAGAATTAAAATGAGAAAGAGCCCTCTTAGAAATGTGGGTTCTGACACTTCTGCTATTTCTTTGTTAGTTTTTTTTTTTTAAAAAAAACTTTCAAAATTATTAGGGCAAAAGTAAGATAGGCATGCTTAACTTTTTATAAAGTTTCTTTGTAAACTGCCTCAGAAGGACTACATCTTGAAAGATAGCTAAGAAACACTATATAAAAAGTTCATAAACAAATTGGCATTTTCCACCTCCAAGTTCTGCACTCCAAAGTACATTTTAAAATGATTTTCTATCTGCAGTCATTGAAGGAAGTTATCTTATGTGTTAGCTAGAATGTTGGGGTAAAACTGAGGCTGTCATGAATTCCTTGTAGAGTATTTTGAGGAGTCATGGCAATCTCCTTTGGGAGCTAATTTGGAATGCCAGCTTTGTGGGTGCAGATTTTGTTATAGAAAGAAATAATGCACATATTACTTCCATTTGCTATTTCTGGAAGGCAAGGATTCTTCAATTTATTTTGGCCACAGCTATCGGGCTAGCCAATGGAATAATAAATATTAGGGGAGGGATCAAGCCTGGTTTGTAGGCCCAAAAAAAGCTGTGGATCCTTTCTGTTCCACTCCGAGGTAGTGGTTCAAATATCCAGAGTAATTAGTGTCGCATTTGCTATTTAAAGAATTGAAGTTATATAATATACTGCTAGTTTTTGTGCTAAAGTGCTTGTTAGGAGTCCTAAATCTGCAGTGAAGCAGACTAAATTAGAGCATAAAGGGAGAACACTGCTACCTTGGACTTCTTATAGCAAAGTTGCATCCTTACAGCATGTATACCATGAGAAGATTTAGAGCTCAGTTCAATCAAAGGCAACAAAATTAGAAATAAATAGAGGCAGATCAATATAAAGTCTTGTCTGGAATAATGAAACAGCCTTAAGCTGTGGGGAAAAAAAATCTGTTTCATTTCTTTTCTACCAGCGATCCTCCTTGACAATAACCTCTTTACCACAGCCTACCAAATAAAAGGTCTATTCATTTTATTGGGAAAAGGAAGCGTGGGAGTTGCATATTTTTTATTTTCTAAGTTTAATATTGCGGATCAATAGCATATTTAAACAATTTATTTGTATTGCTGAAGATGAATAAATTAATCCTGTGTACTATTCTTTATTTCAGCACTGCAATGTCTTGCGTTGCAATGCTGTTACTCTGCAAAGTAGTATGTGTAGAAAAATTTCCTTTTTGTTCTCTCTCTTCCCACTTAATTAAACTTCTTTTTTATAAGTTTTATTATTTTTTTTAAAAATTACAATCTTTAGAGCTTAGTAAACAACATGTTGTCTGGGTTTACATATTTAACATTAACTTTTTCAATATAAATCTATTCAGTACTGCACAATCCAGTATTTCTTCCCCAAAGTTTTTTCATTTCTCCCTCATTAGACAATTACAATTCTTGGTACCATTGATGTATACAAAATAAGATATAGACATCTTTATCATATTTTACTAATATTATACAAATAACAATAATATCAATTTATAAGTCAATATCCTGTTTTTTGTGCTCTTATTAAAGTTTGATTTCCCATCAATATTTAAAATATATTTGTCATTTATGATTTTCTCAATATTATTTACATTTATATAGTTAAAAAATATTCATACCAATCCTCCTCTTATTTTCAAATTTCCCATATGAAAAGAAGAACGAAAAATGCTATTTTAATTCTAAATCATATCTTCCATTATAAAAATCTAGTTATATCTAAGGATCATCCATTCTTTTAATCATATTCTTATATTTCAGCTCAATGATTTTTTTCCAAAGAGAAAATCTTAACAATTATCTTAGTTCTCAAATTTATCAAAAGTGTAGCTTTGTATAACTTTCACTTCAGTATTGTGTATTTCTGTCCCCCATAAAAAATGTAAAATGCCATTTCCATTCACATCCGGAGGTTTTTAGTTTCTTGGGAGCCTATCCCAGGAAATTCAGTTGTAAAATAGTAAAGAAAGGATCAATATTCTCACCCAGTTCCAAACATACTGTTTATGATGTACTAATTGAAGCTTTTGATCATCGATTGTCAGCAGATAATATCCAGCCGCAGATGTGTGGCTAGTCTTTCCCTTGCCGGTTTAGAGGGCTTTCCTTAGATCAAATGGAAAGACTGCCATCTCTCTGTGATCAACAAGGCACCCCTCCTTCTTCATCGCCTCTTCAGGGTGGCTTTAGGCATTTTCAGAGCCCCCAGTAGGGCGAAATCGGGTGCGGAAGGCAGAGCCCTGCCTGTTCTGTCCCAGCCTATCTCTGTCCTTGTTGCGTTGCAAGAACTAACCCCTTTTAACAGTTGGTTGAAAAAACAACCTCTTTTTATTTCCAAAACAGTCCAGTTTTTTTCCAAAACAAAGATAACAGAATACTTTCCCAAGAGATAATTGGTTACAAAAGCAAACAGAGCAGGAGTTAAACAAGAAATTCACTGGTAAAACAAACAGACCATGATCCCTGGAAGTTCTTTACAAATGGTTGCCTTCAGCAACCAGCACCACCCACACCTTCTCCTTTTATAAAGCAGTCCCAAGGCATGGCTTCTCAATGCCTTCTCCTCCTCCCCTGGAGTTGTCGTATTGACTGCTGCTGACCTGCTCTAGATAATTGCCTGCATCTATGAGCATCAATCATGTCTATCAGCTGTGAATCCTCCAAGTCTGACTCATCCTCCCCACACAGCTGAGTTTCATCTGGAACACGATTGGAGAGACTCTTCATCAGATTGTGAGTCTTGTAATTCATCCCTCTGACTCTGATGGCTCTCCAAATGCCTCCTCCACTTCCTCCTCAGATTCCCCAGACTCAGCTGTTGGGAACACAGGCTGGCATGGAATCACGACACTGCCTTCCTGTATCTGCTATGCTGCAATGCAAAACCAGAAGTCTAATTAATCTTCTAACCATAAAAATGGGCAGCTTATTTTGAACCTCAGTTTTCATAAATGTTGAGGGTTATGATAAATTGTCTGAATATATCCATCTTATATGTCCTATCTTTTGTAACCTATTTATCTTATTCCAATATGTGAGATTTAAAAAATCTTACCAAAACCAAGAAGGTTAGGAGGAGCTCAAAAGAACTAATGGAAAAAAAGATAATACATTTTGGCACCATGAAGCTTTCTTACCACTGTTGTGGCCAGAGTGCCTGGGAATTTTATCGGTGTAGTTTTTATTTTTTAATATATATATTTTATTGATTTTTACAAACACAATCCCTAGTGTCTAGTGAACAGCATGTTGTTTTGGTTCATATATTTTTTAAAAAAACAATCAGCAATAATTAATTAACCATCAATAATGATTAATTTTTATAATTCCATAATTAGTGTATTAATAGTAGTATATTTCTTTGATCTTCCCTTCTTCCAACAGTATTCTCCTTCATCAAGCTTAAACAAGTATAATTCTTAATATTTTCAATGCATAAATGTAGGCATTTTTACATATTTATACATAAATAATAATATTTATAAATAATAATGTCTATATATGACATTTTTTCTAATCAACTTGTATTATATTTATAAAAATCATCTTATTACTTCTTCATGCATCCTATTTTCATAATTCTTATTTAAGCTTAATTTTCCCTTAATATTCAAACCATTTTTATCACTCATAATTTTCTCAATATTAATTATCTAAATATCCAAGCTTTCCATTTACATATACCATCCCAATATTTTCATATTTCATGTGTTATAAATATACTATACTACTTATCTATCTTATAACATCTACATATAATATCTTTTTTGATTGGCTAATATTTCACTTATATTTGTAAAAATTATCTTGTTAAGTCACTATATATCCTGTTTTCAAAAATTCTTGTTTAAGCTTAATTTCCCCTCAGTATTTCGCTCATTCCTCAGTCCTAGTTCTCTTCAAATTAATTACCTTTAAATTTCAAACTTTTCATTTACATATATCATCCTAATATTTTTATATTTCATATATTGTAAAAAATACTACTTATATCTCTTATCCCTCTTACTACAGAGCCCCTTTATATCCAAAATTTTCCGTTCTTTTAACTATATTCAACAGGTGTTTGCTCATATAATATTCCATCTGGTAAGACAAATCAAATCTTTTGAATCTAACTCTGGCCTTCTTCTTTTCCCAAGTAGCTTTCCAAGTTAATATATTTTGCTTACTAGGAAGTTCCTGTATTTTTGTGGGTATTATTGGGAGTGAGAAAGACAAATCACGTAGGTTATGTGCTTTTTGTCTCCCAAACTCATTAGATTCTTGTGGCAGTTCTATAGTCCATTTTGTTAAATCTTCTTTCTTGTCCTCAGGTTTGTTTTGACGTTCTGACAAATAAAGCATCTTTTCCATTTTTATTGTTAAGGCAAAATCTTGTAGATTTTTTCCTGTTTTCATTAAGTTGTAATTCTCTTTATTTGTAGCTTTGCTGTTTAAGTCATTTTCTTAAAGTCTGTGTTTTATTTAAGTCTGTGTTCTATTATATGATTTGTTTGTTCATTCTTTATTGTCATTTTTTGAGAGTTTTTTAAATTGTAAGTTTAGATTGGAGATGTGCTCATTTATGTCATCAAAGTTGTTTTTGATCTCATGATTTGAATCCATTGTCATTTATATTTGTTGTAGCATGCATTTCCTCCTGAAAAGCATTTGTCTTGTCTTAGAATATTGCTTCTGGAGGTCTTTGATATTCCAGGCTAGATCATTCAGGATATTAGATGTGGTTTCCTGTCATTTTTTGATAAGTATACAATATCCATATTGTCTCCCCCCTCCAAATAGTCTTTCATCAGTGCCATAGTCCCTATAATTAGCCTTGTCAAACCAGCCAATCTCAGAATCCAAACAACCTAATCTTATATAGTTCTTATCTTTATATATGGTTTTTGTAATCCAATGTATTTCCAATTGTCAAGTCATCAATGAAAGCAGTATTTTATCACAGTTCTTCTATTTAGGGGTCAGTTATCAACCAGTCAGAATTGAAATCCAGTATATTTAGCCACCTTGAGTTCTTCCTGTAAATTCCCCCCTGAAAGATTAGCCAAGTTTTTCTTTTTCTGTAAACAATTCTTGAGCTTAAACAGCAGTCAGAGTATTTCTTTTTCTGCAAATGCTTTTTAATCTTATGGCTGGCTCAGGATGTTTTCTTTCTTTGTTCCCAGCTGTCTTCTTGAAAGTTATTAAAGTTCAAGGGAACAGATTAGTCTTTGTTTTGGGGCGTCTTGCCAATTTCTGAATCTGTCTTGTTGATGTTCTATACTCTAATTCTTCACTAGATGTCAGTAGTTGTTTGTTTTCCAGCTTTTTCAAACAAAAAGTTCTTATTATATATATATATATAGTTTCTAGATTTATCGGGACTGTAGTATTATATATTTCATTTCAATATTTTTCTTTCCCCCTTAAAAGTTAATTCGCCACTTCCGTCTATGGAGGAATAGGGGTGTAGTCCCCTCCCTTCATTTTTGGAGGATTTCTTACTTTGGGGATCTTTCCCAAGGAATCAGTTACAAAACAGAAGAGAGAAGATTGATATTCTCACCAATTCCAAGCATGCTGTTCACTGTTGTTCTAGTTCTAGTTCATGCTCTTGGACTTTGGTTGCAAGTAGCTTGGGCTAGAGTCTAGACACTGTTGTGCAGCTAGCCTTTCTCCTTTCAGGTTAGAGGGCTTCTCCCAGATCAAAAGGATTGACTGTCATTGTTCCGTTGTCATCAGAGCACTCCTCTTTCTTCATCGCCTCTCCGGGTTGACTTTTGACCCATTTAGGGTCCCCTGGCAGGGCAAAACTAGCCGTGGGGTGCGGAGCTTTGCAATCCTGTAGCCATGTGCTATGGCACAAAACTGGAAGTCCAATCTTAGTGTAGTTTTTAAGTTTACCTTAATTTTTTATGTTTCCGAGGACACTACTTTTAATGTTTCTTTGGCTGCTCATATTTCCCATCCTGAAAAAGCCAAAATAGAACTGATTTCCTTTGATAAGCTTTTTTTTAGAGTTAATTGAAGGGTGGGAAGCCAAAGAGATTGAGGGCCACTGATGAGATGATTATACAATAAACATTGGGATTTATACACATCCTTAGCCATTTTGTATCTATATATATCTATCCATAACAATTTCATTTATTTTTTCTTTTCCTTTGAAAAAAAAACAAATTGTCTTTCACTATATAGGATTTTTTTTTAAAAAAAGTAAGATAATTTTCTGCCCAGTAGTCATATCCTAAAAGTGCTTGAACTTGCAAGAAAGTTCTGAAAAGAAGTAAGTCTATGTACAGTCAAGAAACTTATTTTATCAGATCCTAATCACATGGAGAGTCCTATTCTTTTTTCAGTCAGATCATTCTTTCACTTTCTGCTACTTTTAGCAAGTTCAGGATTTAGAAGATAAGGCCCATTTTTTTTCCTTTCCTTTATATTTTATTTTATTTTATTGAATTATAGACTAAAATACAAAATACAAAGCAAATAGTAGGACACAATGGGAAAAGAAAAGGGAAAGGAAAGTGAGGGAGAGAAGGGAAAAAGAAAAAAAAAGACATTGACTTCTGACTTCTGTTGCAGTAGAATAAAGCATTAACATCGAACCTCAACTTTTTACTTTTTCATAATAGAATAAACTAGCCATTTCTGTAACAACGAAACAATCTAATCAATAAAACCCAAAAATCAAAGTTTCATTTTTTTCCACTTCACAAAATCCAGAAGCAATCTCCATGTAGAAATGAAGGTACTTATATTCTTTTCTTTAATCAAAACAGTCAATTAACCATCTCTGCTAACTCCATCAACTTCTGTAGCCATTCGTCCATAGTGGGAATAGAAATGTCCTTCCACAGTAGTCTTGCTGCCGTCAACATAAAGAAGATCAAAGATTCTTCACAAAGAGGCAAATGCCTCTTTGGATGTCTCCACAGGAAGCTTACAGTATTTTAGAAAAGAAATGAGTGTGAAGCCGGACTGGTGGACATGGTAAAATAATACTCTTCAACTTGGGTGACCCTCCTCTTAAATCAGGGAAAAGGAAGAGTTAGAATCAGAGAATTATGCTTGTCATTTGCTTACATATCAACAACTGAAAGAAAGATTCAAACTAGATAAAAAGAGTTCTGGGTTTGATTTCGTTAACAATTTGAAACATTAGTGTGTGGCAGTGATGAACATATTGCTAAGGCTTATAAAATGCTATTGAAATTGAATTTATAAAATGAACGTGTAAAACACTGTAGGATACAATGTACAAGGAACTTTGGATATAATGGAACAATGGGAGAATATGTGGATGAAAAGCTTAAAATTTACATTGAATTACAATTTAAAAGAAAACTTTTATAAGATGATGTATCGCTGGTATTTAACACAAGACAAGTTATCTAGAATGTACAAAAGTACTTCAAATGAATGCTGGAAACATGAATGTAAAGAAGGGAACTTTTACCACTTATGGTGAACATGTGAGAAAGCAAAGAAATATTGGAGGATTTATACTTTAATACAGAAAATCCTTAAAGCAGAGGTCCCCAAGCCCTGGTCTGTGGACTGGAATGCTAGCAACTAATCCACACAAACAAGTAAAGCTCCATCTGTGGAATGCAGGCAGCACACAAAACCACACACTCCAATCTGCGGAAAAATCTTTCTCCACAGAACCGGTCTCTAGTGTCAAAAAGTTTGGGAACCTCTGCCTTAAAGTAAAGATAAAGATGAAACCAGAATTTTTTATTTTGGGTTTAATGGAAAAAAAAAAACTTGGAAACAAAATTTGGAACTTTGACCAAGCCCCATTTTTTTCAAATGGGTTCAAAATTGCCTGTGATTAATTTTGAATTTATAGCTTTCTTTCCACCACTGGCAGGATTCAGTTTAAAATATTTTGAAAAAGGTATTTGGCTTTTGCCTAATATTTTATTGCCAAATAATAAAAATTAATATTACTAACAAGGGTGGATTTCATCCTCTTGATAATCAGAAGCAAGCAGTGACTAATTATGGTTTCAGCTTTTGACTGGTGATAAGATAATTCTACTGCAGCACCTCAACTGTGGGTGATAATAGAAAACATCTGCTAATTTTCATTCCTCAAATAACAGCCTTCTGGAATTTCACCTCTTAGTCCCTTACTCAGAAGCAGGTTATTAATTTCTTATCAAATTTCAAGATAACATCTGCTGAATATATTTCTGTGTATGTGTTAGGAAGAAAAAAGAATAGTAACTGATGCCCTTAAATATATCTGAAAAAATCTGAGATGAGGGCACAAAAATGTCAAAATACATTTTATGATTATACACTTAAAGCTTAATTTTAAAGCTTCGGAAATATCCCAACTTAACAAAAATTGAAGGCAATTAAAATGTGCTCCTGGAGCTTCAGAAGATATTTTCATGCAGAGATATTTTCTTTTTTTATCCCTTAAGGATTGTAGCTTGTTTTTCATGTTGTAAGAAACAGGTTGGGTTAGCTGACATGACAATTTTTTTCTCTTGCTTTTTTATCTTAAGATTGGATAATCTTCAACTTCAGTTGTCATTGGTGATTAACGTAATACTCATAATTAAAATATTTTTAGTATATTATAGAAGATCTTGCTGCTTAAGAGATTTTAGTACAAAATGATTATAGCCAGGCATATATAGTATTTCTACATTATTTTGGACTTCTAAACGAATGCTGCTGCAAGTAGAGAGTAACCCTTAAAATGATCAAATTATTAAATTTTACCTCCAATATAAGATTACTATACTAACACCTACTTGGAATTCTGAATATTTTAAAATAAGAGTTTCTTCCCTTAACTTTAAATATCCCCTTGAATTCCACCAGAAGTGTGGCTTTGCCTTTGACCATCACTTGGGAGTTTTGGAAGTCTGTGAGTAGTAGATTAGACGGCCGGAGTTTGGCCCATCTGTTGCTACGAAAACATAGGTGCCTGAACGTTCCTTGTGAAATGATGGACATGGCTGAGCCCATGTCAAGTTCCATCTTGCATGGAACTCCCTGAAGCTTGACTTGTAGTCTAAGCTTCTGCTTTAGGGGGCGATGGGCACCAGTGCGGAATACGCTCCTTCGGCTGGAGCAGAACTCTACTTGGTGTTGACCCAGGGGCCTGGCACCTCTCCTGAATGCATCTTTTTTCGGGCGGTCACTCTGATGACCTCAGCAAATGGTGGCAATGTGGCCTGGTTTGCCACAGGCCTGGCACACTGCAGTTCAGAATCATTGGTGGAGGCCTCCATAGCCCATGCATCTAAGGAACGGAACTGTCTTCCCAACTGGCTGCAGTACCTTCTATGGGTACTTTTGTAGCTGGTAGACTTCGTAGTCTGAGTTGGTGTTTTCCATCTGCTCGGCATCCTTGTGGTGGACGGCTTCGGTGCTTGGCGTACTTTTGGAGGGCCGCAGCGCTTTAATGGCCCCTCTGGCTGTTTCATCTGCCATGATCTCCTTCAAGCGAGAGAGTCTCCTTAGTGGACAGTTTTTGTTGGAGCTCTTGATTCTGGAGTCTGCAGACTAAGGGTGTCATAGTCTCTCCTCCAAATCTGTGAAATTGCAGAGTCGGTATGCTTGACGAAGAGCGGCAATGAATTCTGTTGCAGACTCATCAGGTTATTGCTCCCGCTGCTCAAAAGCGTGCCTCCACACTATAATGGATAACTTGGGCTCGAAGTGGTCTCAGAGCTTTTTTTTTCAAGTCCATGTAGGTGACTGACTTAAGCGGCGCTGAGGTGACCAAGTTCTCTGCAATGTCGAAGGTGGTGGGGCTGTACATGCAGAAGAGTGTCGTGACCTTCAATCCATCTTTGGCGACCTGGTTGGCGCAGAGGTAATTTTTGACACCGGAGATGTAGGACGCCCATCTCTTGGGGTGAGTTACGTCGAATTCTTTGAGTTTCCCGACCTTCGCCATGGTGGTTTGTTTCTTAGTTCAATGCCTTCTGTTCCTGGCTTCTGTGTAGGCCCTAGGATGGATCCTTAGGGCATGATGGTCTCCAGCGTGGCTTGCTGTCAGACCAAGGGGAGGGAACATAGTTCCTGTCAGGCTCTATGCTGACCTCACCCCCTAGTGACTTCAAGCTTTCTCAGTGAAGCAGCACACCCCACCTTCATTGCCACTGTTATATCTTCAGTTCTTTAGGCATTGAATGAGGCAGAATGTTGAAACAGCAAGAAGTTTATTAACTCAGAACAGAAGCAGCCCTAAAGGCTGCTGCATAGCTATTTATACAGTTAGCCTCTAGATGGCAACCAATAGGTTTAAAGTAACAGTTTCCCACCCCAAATCTCATTATCAGCTTGGAAATAGCCTGTCTGGCTTTCAGTAACAGCAACTGTTAAAGAACACAGCAATGTAGGTCAGACATTAAGCAAGTGATTTAAAACAGTTGTGGCTAATACATTACACTAACTATGACAATAAAATTAAACAGAGTGAGTATGTTACTGGTTCTGTCAATTAAATAATGTCATTTGTTGAGGCCTAGGAAGTATACCTCTCTGTGAGGATGCCTGCCCTCTAAAGCAGCAGAGTTCTGTATGGTTTCTACTCTGATGATGTTCTCAAAACTTCTGAAAAGTTTGGGATAAAGGAGTAGTTCAGTCTTTGTTGATTTTTCTTTTTTATGTTCTGTATATTTTCTTTCTGATCTTTCCTATATTTTATTATTCCTTATTTTTTTAAAGTGCAAGTCTCTCTGAGATGTTTGGACCCAGGATACTTCTACATTTAAAATAATAATAATAAGCAGCATCCATCACCATCATCTGCTTACACCAAGTCCTTGGGAAGAACTCAATAGGTGGATACAAATGCCAAATCCAGTCTGAACATCTGGCTGACTGTGTGACATCCCATAAAAATAATGAAATTGCAGACTGGTTCCCCTTCTTAGGAAATCTAATTTGCCAGAATTCAGATTAATAGATTCAGATATATATGTTTGTTGTTTGATTAGGTTTGCAAGAATAGCAGTTATATTTTTGCAGCTCCCACTCCCACTAAAAGCAAAAGTCAAACATTTCCCTCAGTATATGTAAAGTAGTTTGGTTTTATAAAAATGAACAGGTAGCAGATAAGTAGCTAGAGTTAGGAAAACATCACATATTTCAGAAGTAGAATAGTAATATTCTACTGAAGGGAGGAGTCAATTTGCTTCATCTTTTGTACTGTTTCTGTATTTTTGTTGAAAGTCTTTTAGGAAATTCTTCTGAGCATAATATATGTATGACTCCTAGGCAAGAAATCTTCAATTTTTCATAAGAATGAAAGTTGGGTTCAGAAAATTATGATAAATGAAAAATAATTTAACACATGAAGGCTCTTCAATCTTAATTGACATTTTAGCTGAATCACCCCTCCAGTGGGACTGAGAAGACTCTTTTCAGAACTGTTCAGCCATTAAATTGGACAGTTCATGGGCTAGTCTGATTATACCTTTTTTTTTAACCAAAATTGCTCAAACCTGAAAGTTATTAATGCAAGAATGAGGTATCGTGTCATCCAAGTTATTTGTTTTTCTCTTCTCTTCTTATCTCAATAACTATTGCATTGTTGTCATTGCTGATTTTTTTAATAATATGGATAAAGAGTAAAGACTATAAATAATATTCTACTCTAGCAAAATTATTTCAATGAGCATATATGAGACTGTCCAAGGATGCTTACATTGCCAATATTTTATTTTTGTACTCCTCCCATCCCCTTCTTCAGGTAGGTTTCCTTATTATTGCTCTTTTGTTACATCCTCCAGTTAAAAAATCTTAGTTGCCCATTGTCATGTAGACTATAAAGTCTTATTGATTTAGGTGTTATTTAATTGGGTCTAGGCTTTATTTTATCTTTTATGCTAATTTCTTATTTTAATTTCTTCTTGTTTAATTTATTAATTTCTTATTTTGCCTTTTCCTCTTGGACCAAAATTCTCTTGATTTTAGATTTTCATAATTATTTATCCACTTTCACTTTGTGTCACACAGCAAATTGCATAGTTCTTCATCTACTTTGCTACAAACGCAGCACCTTTTAGATATTTAGAATTGCTACTCCCCATCCTTAATTTAATAGTAATAATAATAAAGTTGGAAGGGACCTTGGAAGTCAATTAGTCCAACTCACTGCTCAGGCCGGAACCCTACACCATTTCAGACAAATGGCTGTCCAATCTCTTCTTAAAAACTTCCAGTGTTGGAGCATTCACAGCTTCTGGAGGCAGGTTGTTCCATTGTTTAATTATTCTAACTGTCAGGAAGTTTCTCCTTAGTTCTATGTTGCTTCTCTCCTTGATCAGTTTCCATCCGTTGCTTCTTGTCCACCCTTTAGGTGCCTTGGAGAATAGTTTGACTCCTTCTTCTTTGTGGCAGCCCCTGAGATATTGGAACACTGCTATCATGTTCCCCCTCGTCCTTCTCTTCGTATTCCAGCAGTCGTTCCTTATATGTTTTAGCTTCCAGTCCCCTAATCATCTTTGTTGCTCTTCTCTGTACTCTTTCTAGAGTCTCAACATCTTTTTTACAACGTGGTGACCAAAACTGGATGCAGTATTCCAAGTGTGGCCTTACCAAGGCATTGTAAAGTGGTATTAATACTTCATGTGATCTTGATTCTATCCCTCTGTTAATGCAGCCCAGCACTGTGTTGGCTTTTTTGGTAGCTGCAGCACACTGCTGGCTCATATTTAAGTGATTGTCTACTAGGACTCCGAGATCCCTCTCACAGTTACTACTATTGAGCAAGGTACCCCCTATACTATACCTGTACATTTGGTTTTTCTTGCCTAAATGTAGAGCCTTACTTTTTTCACCATTGAATTTCATTTTGTTAGATAGCGCCCAGTGTTCAAGTCTGTCCAGGTCCTCCTGTATCTTAAGCTTGTCTTCTGGAGTGTTGGCTATTCCTGCCAGCTTGGTGTCATCCACAAATCTGATGAGTTCCCCATCTATCCCCTCGTCCAAATCATTGCTGAAGATGTTGAAGAGCACTGGGCCTAGAAAAGAGCCCTACACACTTCCCTCCATTTAGATGCAGTTCCATTGAAGACCACACGCTGAATATGGCTGGTCAGCCAGCTATGAATCCATCTGGTGGTGATGCTGTCTAACCCATATTTTTTTGTCTTATCGAGTAGTAGGTTCTGATCTACTTTATCAAATGCCTTACTGAAGTCCAAGTAAATTATATCTACAGCATTCCTCTGATCCACTAATTTTGTCACTTGGTCAAAGAATGCAATAAGGTTTGTCTGGCATGATCTGTTTTTGACAAACCCATGTTGGCTTTTAGCAATGACTTTGTTTGTCTCTAGGTGTTCGTTGATTCATTGTTTGATTATCTTTTCCAGGATCTTCCCAGGTATTGAGGTCAGGCTGATAGGTTTGTAATTTCCTGGATCCATTTTTTTTCCTTTTTTGAAGATCAGCTCTTTTCCAGTCCTCTGGTAGTTCCCCAGTGCTCCAAGACTTTTGAAAAATATAGTTCAGTAGTTCTGAGATCACATCTGCCAGTTCCTTGAGAACTCTGGGGTGTAATCCATCTGGTCCTGGCAATTTGAACTCATCTAGACTGGACAGGTGCTCACTTACCATTTTCTTGCCTATCTTAACTTGTGTTTCTATTTTCTTTTTAATGGCACTATTTTTGATAGGTTGGTTTGTTTTTTCCCTTTGTGTAAAGACAGCTGCAAAAAACTAGTTAAATAGTTCTGCTGTCGAGCCCTGCGAGGCCGGCTCGTTGTGGGCCAGGGATGCCGCCAATAACCCCCCCACCAGTCAAGCCCACGTGTCCCTTACCATGCTCTGCCAGCGTGTATTGCTGATCTGCGGCGACCAGGAGGTGTGGGAGCCCATTGCCGCCTTCTCCCTAGGTTGCTGCTGAGCATTGGTATTGATGATGTCATTACCCTGCGGCTCACTGGGCCGACACTTAGCGAGACGAAGCTTCCTGGGCTCTGTCGGGGCTGCAGCTGGGCCGATGCCGAGGACATTAACACCCAGAGCCTTGCTGGACCGGTGTTTGGCGGGAGGCCCTGTAATTGACGAGGCGGACGCTGAGATGCTGGGCTGACTGACGTGGGAGGGGTGAGGCCGCAGTCTTTCTGGGCCGGATGGTGGCTTAATGTGGGTGTGGCAGGCATGTATTCTATGTAAGGCACTGGGATCAACTGACTCCGAGTGCTGAATTTGTTCCTATATGGAGTGAATTAAACTACCGTTGTCTCTTGTTCCTGCTTGCCGGCTATTTTGTGAAGCACCGAGACAGGACGACCTGACATCTGCTTTCTCCCTATTGCTAGTCACCTTCTTACCACTTTCACCCACTAATGGACCAATCGGTTCCTTCACTTTTTTCTTGTTTTTTACATGTTGGAAGAAGCTTTTTTTGCAAGCCTTAGTTCATTTTGAGCTTTGGCTTTCCTCATTTCATCTTTGCAGGCTCAGGCTATTTGTTGATATTCTGATTTAGTTATGTGCCCCTCTTCCCACTTTCTATACTTGTCCTTTTTATCTTTCAAATTTAATTCTGACCATTTGCTCTTGCTCCCTAAAGTAGATTTTGTTGCTTCCAGGCAATACAAAAAATTATCCTGTAAGAACACTGCTGTGCATTCTTCTATTTTATCAATAGATATGTCCCACCTTTCCTCAATCTCCCTTTCCTGGAAGTGAGGAAGTTCTTGCTTTTTTTTTTTTTTGCATACAATTGGATAAGGCAAATGCAAAAGCCAAGGCACTGAGGAAGAGAAGCTGATTTTAGAATTGTCTGAAACTTGAGAAAACGTGGCTTAAGACTGAAAGAAAATAATTTATTACACTCAAGATGAAATAAGAGATAAAATGTACAGTAGAACAGAGAGCTGAAAACAAGTGCTGAAATTATGTTAAACCATACCACATTCTTGGAAATGGTGTATGTATGTGTGTGTGCAACATGTTCCAACTTCTTCAAAGTGATAAAGTTGCCATAGAGACCAATATGGCAATTGTTTACTGATAACTCATTGTGATGGATTTCTCTGATAGTGAGAACTAATATCTCCCAAAGATATTAAAGCAATTTTGTAAGGGGAAAATGTGATAGTCTAATCCTAACTCTGCAGGGTTTCATAAATCATAACTAATAGTTTGCAATGTTTCAAGCAGCAGAACAGTAGCCAGAACAGAGAAGCTGTTTTAATAGGAGAATTACATGTTCTGTATCTTCAGCAGATTATCCACAGTACCTATGAGCTGTTTTCAAGGGTAATACTCAACAGAATGAAATTTAGGAATACAATTTAGTTAGTTCCCATTTATGAAGGTTAGATGTACAACTATGTATACAGGATAAAAATTACAGGATCAATACAGTGAAAGCTAGAAAGGTAATTTTCTCTCTTTTTAAGACAAGTGATGGGCTATTAAGAGCTCAGTGTTATTTATTTCTAGATTAATTTATTACTCATACATATTCCAGAAAGGAAGCAAAAAGGAAAAAAAAGCAAAAATATTATGAATTCCCAAAGTCACTGTTAAAGAACTAGAGGGATGATCTTCTAGTCTTCCATCTACAGTATTTCAATTGCTCTATTACAACTGATGTCTCTTTCTATCTGGAAAATTATCTTATGACTCACTGCTACCATTAAACAGGGTTAGTTGACATTAAGCAATTTTGTTTTAATAATTTGATTTGATCCAAAATGAAGGAAGCAAAAAGATCATATAAGCAAAAATGGAAAGTTCTATGAAGTTCCATTGTCCTAAGGGAACTCACAAATTTTGTTTTGTTTTGAAATTTGAAATGTCATAATTCTACAGCAAAACTTTCTGCAGAAGTAAATGCTGCCTGTTAATATCCACCATTATCTAAAGCTTCATGCTCATTTTATTTGTTTGCAAATGTTGCATTAAAATCAGCATATACTTGTGAAAATGCCTGGAAAATTGGATAAAGGCACAGGGAAAGAGGTATACACGAGGACACATTGTACTGAAAAAATGGCATGGAATATTATGAAAGATGTATCCACTGTAAAAGGTGTATGATAGCAATTACAGATTTTCCATATTTCTTTTTAATGGATGAATTGAGAAATTGACCAGAACGGAATAATATCTGATTATATGTGGGTTTGTTTTTGATGAATTGATGGTGATTTTCATATCCCTACAGCTATTCCATTCATTTCAGTTCAAGAATTATAGCGATCACTGTTACTTAAATGAATGTGTTCTGTCCAGCTTAGTGGCCAGTATTTCATTAGGTTAATTTCTGTACAACTATGAAAATCCTGAGAAAAAATTTAATGCCTTCCTTAAATCAAACAGCAGAACAGATTGAAAATTAACAAAACATCCTTGGAAAATGATTATTGAACAAGTCAAACTAAGTATTATTATCCTAGCCGCTATGTTACTAAGGTTTGATTTTTAATTCCATCTAAAGCTAAACAAAAAAAACTGGTTAATGGCTTGCCCTGCTAAATAAATATTGATCGTTATGCAATATGAGTTGCATTAAGACATTTGTTTTTAACACTAGCTTAGAAACAGCAACAGACTAGCAAAACATTCCACAAATACTTCTGGCAATCTTAAAACCTATCTATACAAAGAAGAGAATATATTATGTGTTGGTATTAATAACTTTAGGGTAAATGCATTTTATTTTACAATCATGTAGATTTTTTAAAGGAATTTTTAAGGAATTAGCAATAACAGTTTGTAATGTTCTCCTAAAAGAATGGATGTCTTTCTTTTTAGGTGTATGTTCATAATATATCATCATCTGTTAACATAAGATTTCAACTTCAAAGACTAGATTAATATTATTTCAACTATAAGTAGCTCCATATCAAATTCAGTGCTAATCAGTGGTTCAAAGGATAGATTAGTAGAACAATGAATGCCATTAACCTTTCAAGTGCTGTCATTATAGAGAACTCCCTGCAGAGATATACTCCAGGGTAGAAATATGATATATCCACCTAAAATATTGCCATGGTTAAATAATATATTTTGTTTTATGGACATGAATTTAAGCATACCTCTGAATTTTTGCAAACAAAAATTACAAATAGAGTATCAATTCTCACTGCAGTTTGTATATGAATCACTAAGAATCACTACTTCCTTGGGAAGTAATCCTCAAAATGATGATAGCCCAAATCTGTAAAAATAAATATAATTTTAAAATATTTCTGTTCAGATATTTTAGATTTTGTCTCACAATATTGGTACTTAGTCAACAGATTAGATAAAATATCCTTATTTTTTAAAAAATTGATTCATGAAGTGTTTTGCCAAAGTATATAGATTAAATACATACATTAATTTATTTCATCAATTTATAAAGCTACCCATCTCAACAAGTAACTTTAGATTGTGAATAATACTAAAAGTAAAAATAAAAACAATGACAACTACAAAATTAAAATATATAGCAGCCAAGAGAAAAGTATCATTAATCAATAACACACCTATCAAGCCCAGGCACGGATCAGATCTTTAGTGTCTTGAAAATGACCAGTAGGGTTGGGATCAAACGCATCTCCAGAGAAGGTCACTATGGAGGAAAACTCTCCTTATGTGCCCTGCCAGCCTTCATTTATTAGGCAATAGGACATGAAACATATCCAACTTGGTAGACTGAGTTGAAGATGTAGAAAAAACAAACAGAGATGGTCTTTTAAATAACCTAGTCCCAAGCCATGAAAGCTTTATGGATTACAACCAGTACCTTGAATTGCGCATGGAAGCATATTGGCAACCTATGTACTTTACAAAGCAGTGATCTTACATGCATTAAGTAACTGGCACTATTTGCTATCCATGTTGCCACATTCTGCTCTAGTTGAAATTTGTGAATGCTATTCAAAGGCAGCTTTACATCGAACACATTGTAGTAGTCCAGATGGAAGATCATAAGAAATGAGTGCCATTGAACAGGACTTCCTGGTCCAGGGACTGGGCACAAATGAGGTTGTGCAAAGGCTCTCTTAACCACAGCTACCACCTGATATTCAAGCCATAAATCTAGGAGAATTTCCAGGTTGCATACCACATCTTCTGAGAAAGTGCTACTTCATCCACAACCAAAGATGGAAGATTGTTGGCACTAGAAGGTGCCACTCAGTGCTTCTTGGATTAGCTCCATCTAAGCTCCTACAGCAGCGGTTCTCAACCTGTGGGTCACGACCCCATTTGGGGTCAAACGACCATTTCACAGGGGTTGCCAAACAACGCAGTCCGCCATTTTTTCCCCCTTTTCCTTAGCTGTGCTACTCCCTCTTATTCTATTGGTTTTTGAAAGCCAATAGAATAGACTCTATTCAGGAGACTCTATTCTATTGCCGTTCAAAAGCCAATAGAATAGACTCTCTTGAATAGAGTCTAATTCTATTGGCTTTCAAAAGCCAATAGGAATTGTCCAGGCTGTCTCTGCCCTGCTGAGCCTGCCAAAAGTCCCAGTCTGCAAACGGTGCTGCAAGTTGTCTGCAGCTAAGCAAGCTTTCTGGACCTTTCCACCCCTCCCTGCTGAGCAACTACTAATGTAAGTAAAAGAGGGCCAGGGGTGGGAGGTGGGAGGCCGGCAGGCGCAGGGAGGGTTGCTGGCCCGCATGGGGTCTGGCGGGTGCCTTACCTCCCTTGGGCTGGGCCAGCTGGTGGCCCAGCTGGTGGTCGCCCTGTCAAACACTATATAGGAGTGTAGTCAACACCATTTTGGTTCCATACCCAAGTCCAAATCTCATTTGAAAGAGGTCCAAATAATCCATTTCACCCAGAATCCTCTGAAGCTGCAGTGTGACCACTTTCTTCACAATCTTTCCTAAAACAGGAAGATTGGCATCTTGGCAAAAATTGTGCAGATTAGATGGATCAAGTGATGCCTCAATTGAGAAAGAAAACATTACCATCTCGTTAAGAACAGGTGGACCTGCCCCCTCATCAAAGAGGAATCTCAATCTCACATCCCCTCTCAGGGCAGGAAGGACATGTACCTAATACAAATGTTGCTGAACTAACTGTTGCAAGAATTCTTGTGTACTTCCTCAAACTTAACAGGATCAAACTCTTTCCAGATAACCATGCAAGATCAGCACCCATAGCCTCCTCTGGCCCAGCCACATACATGTACATAGAAGGTAGGAAGGCATCCACAGTGTAATTTATTGAATTATTTCAAGCCCTTTATTAATATATACTGCTTTGGATCACATAAGCAGGAACAAGAGCAGTGCAGCATGGAAGAGTTGCAACTGCTCCAAAATACTATATCTTCCCATTGAGATGCACTGGAATATTTTTTCCCCTCCCATTTTTAAACTCAGTAATTTCTTTGTCAGTTTGTCTTGCTACCAAATATAGTCCAATCCAGTTCTGTTCTGTTCTATCTTATCCTACTGACAGAATCATGAATGCCTTTTATAACCTCTGTCTAACATTTTGTTGGCTTAGAAAGAATAAAAATATGTGAAAGATGGCAAAAAAAAATAGTTAACTGTTTCTGTTCTCTTTAAGATTTTTTTTAAAAAATACAAATAACAAGATGATGATACATGAAGTTCCAGTTGTTTTTTCCCTGGGTGTTCCATCATTTTGAAAACATTGTTGATATAAGCAATGATGGTTAATGATTCAACTCATTGAATTAAAGAAAAAGGAAAATATTGCAAACAAAAGTGTTAAGCCAACTCCCTGTTGCTTTGCATAGTAGTGTCATATATGCTTCCCTCACTTAACATAGTATATTACGGGGCAGTGATTCTCAACCTTAACCCATGATGGTTGGGGAATTCTGGGAGTTGAAGTCCATGCATCTGAAGTTGACAAGGTTGAGAAACACTGTGCTGGGACTATTGATGATGGGTAGAAGTCAAAATGGTATTTGCTCATAAATAACGATTAGCTTGTATATCATATTGAAATGGGGTCTCATATTTATTTATTTGTTTATAAATAAATGGGATCTCATATTTGTTAATAAAATTGAATACTAAATTGCATTTATTTATATGTTATATAGACTTAAAACTCTTTCACTGTATACAGTTAGAAATATAATATTCAATGTGTTTTCAAAGGATATAATATTTTGAATATTATCAATCTGCAACTGGTTTAAATCCATGTGGTATTGTAATATTAAAATACATCCAAATACTTGTGTATAAGGAAAGAACCTAGTAATATTAAAACATTAATTTTTTACAACTTCTATTATGAATGTATAGGCACTTATAAGCAACATATCTGCAGGCTCTTGATTTTTGGATATAAATATATTACAAGACGACAAACATAATGCTATAGCTGGCTATATTGGAAATGCACTTCTTATCTAATATATAGTCATTATGAATATAAATATTTATATAAATAGAAGAGACTGTGCATAGTAGTTCTATGATTTAAAGGAAGAAATTTATGTTCATATAAAAACAGTGGCATCTGATGCCCATGCCAGCTCTGGATACCAACTAGTTGACTTTGGCTGGACATACTTTCTCAAACCCCATGT